>NC_142349.1:10697083-10999166 GCF_059441175.1 Urocampus carinirostris | reverse complement strand
TTATCTCAAATTCGAAACTTTGTAATAATTTGCCTGAACTACATTGCTTCTCTCCTGCTCTATTTTTCAAAGTCTGAATGCTCGCTCTGGTCCCAGAAAATAATACGCGGCGAGACATTAGAATGTCCTTTTCCTTCAAGATTCAATGTTAACATGTATTTTAGTTTTTCTTTATTTTTATGTAAAATAATTCAATATGTATCTAGAGCCAGACATACTTTTATTCATTCTTGCCTATTTGTCCTGAGGTTCTCTTACTTATTTTCTTCTTTTTTTCATACTACATGTTTACCCTGGAGTGCCATGTCTAATCTCAAAAACATTGTTTACCACATTGTTTTCAAATAACAAGTCTAATTTCAATGCCATTGAAAGCTAATGAAAGTACCATTACCTCGAAATATAGCATGGTGTTCGTCTTATACAGAAAAGTGCTTTTGGCACTAGGGCAACCATGTTAAAAATGTTGTAATGAAAATGTACTCTCAAATAGGGCTGCGACGATTAGTCGACGTAGTTAGCAAAAAGTGATTAAAGACATAGTCCACAATTTAGATTATTGTCGAACATTGTCAGCATACATGTTTTTCCAACCGACTGAGTTATCTCGACATGAATATAACCTGCGAGCAGAGAGAGTGGGAAAGGTGAGATGGCACAACATTCATTTGGACAGGTAACTTAAAATTAGTTTTACCTGGTTATATCAGTATCAGAAATTATTTTCCCCCCATTTTATTAACACTCCACTTATTGAAACATAAATATTTTGTTTGTTTGTTGTACATGATTCAATTGTTTGTTTGTTTGTACATGATTCAGATTGAATCGTTTCTTGTACATGATTCAATTGTTTGTTTGTTTGTACATGATTCAAATTGAATCGTTTCTCCGGCGCCGTCACGAATGGCAGCCACTCCAGCAGCTCCCGTGTTATTTTCGATTGTTCTCAGTTATTTTCGATTGTTCTCAGCTTAGGGATGCTGCTGGAAAAGTGAATTTCCCTTCGGGGATGAATAAAGTATCTATCTATCTATCTATCTATCTATCTATCTATCTATCTATCTATAAAAGTCGTACATGCGCCATAGTCCCTCTCTCTGGAGCAGTCACATAAATAAATAGAAATGGCGGCGTCAACATCAAGTAAGCAAACCAAAACTTCTAAAGTTTAGGAAGATTTTAGCAAGGTTACAAATAATAAAAAAGACCACTTGAAGTTTGAGAAGCAGACATTCCGTATCATGGCAGTAGCTTATGACACATGAACATTTGAAAAGCATGTCACACAGTTGAACCAAACAGAGTCTGACTCACCTCGGTAAGAATCAAGTAACGTTCAAGCCAATACGGTTTGGATTACATGAATGAACATTTTATACCCATGTGTTTTGGGGGCGGCAGTAGCTCAGGAGGTAGAGCAATCGTCTTAGGATTAAGGGATCCCAATTCAAATCCCGGCTTGTCCGTGTTACATGTCGAAGTGTCCTTGGGTAAGACACTGAACCCCCAATACCCCCAATAAGCAGATCACGGCCGCTATTGGGAAATGTGAAGCACAATGTAAAGCGCTTTGGAAAGTCATTGACTTGAAAAGCGTTATATAAATGCAGATCATTTCACATTTTGCGATAAAAGAGAGCATTTAGTTTCTGGTTTGTTAGTTACTTTGATTCATGTATTCTCCAGTTCCCGTTTTGGTCTTTGCATTTTGTTTGGGCATTTAATTGTTTTGTTTTTTAAATCCATATATGTTTGTTATGAAATACAATCCCTTGTTACAGGTACCTCAGCCTCCAGTTCTGGCCTCCCCCACATGGGTCCATCAGCGTCAAAACATAACAAATTGGTTTTAGATTTGTATTTATTTTTTTATACTAATCCTCAGTTTTACCCATAAATGATCATACAACCTATTTATCTTGTGTTTACCATCATCCATCCATCCATCCATCCATTATCTGCACCGCTTATCCTCAGTAGTGTCACAGGGGTGCTTGAGTCCATCCCAGCTGTCTTCGAGCAATGAGCAAGGGACACCCTGAACCGGTTGCCAGCCAGTCACAGGGCACCTAAAGACGGACAACTCACTTACTCATTTACACCTAGGGATAATTTGGAGCGGCCAATTAACCTGACATGCATGTTTTTGGAATGTGGGCGGAAACTGGAGTGCCCGTAGAAAACCCACGGAGAGAACATGCAAACTTCGCACAGGAAGTCTGGTGGATTTGAAACCATGACCTCAAAACTGGGCCGCAGTCGCGCTAACTTCTCAGCTGCCGTGCCACCCTGTTTACTATAACTTTCCACATAATTAAATCATTTTCATGTTGATTTCGAAAAAAAAATATATATGGGCTCAGATGTCAGAGGGAAAGAGATATATACAGGACTGTCTCAGAAAATTAGAATATTGTGATAAAGTTCTTTATTTTCTGTAATGCAATTAAAAAAACAAAAATGTCATACATTCTGGATTCATTACACATCAACTGAACTATTTCAAGCCTTTCATTATTTTAATATTGCTGAATTTGGCTTACAGCTTAAGAAAACTCAAAAATCCTATCTCAAAATATTAGAATATCATGAAAAAGTATACAAGTAGGCTATTCAACTAATCACCTGAATCATCTAATTAACTCGAAACACCTTGCGAGGGTTTCCTGAGCCTTAAACACACTCTGCTTGGTTCAGTAAACTAAATCACAAGTATGGGGAAGACTGCTGATCTGACTGCTGTCCAGAGGACCATCATTAATACCCTCCATCAGGAGGGTAAGACACAAAAAGAAATTTCTCAAAGAGCAGGCTGTTCACAGAGTGCAGTTTCAAAGCATATCCACAAAAAGTCTGTTGGAAGGGAAAAATGTGGCCGGAAACGCTGCACAACCAAGAGAGATGACCGCAGCCTTAACAAAATTGTGAAGAAGAGCCGCTTCCAGAATTTGGGGGAGCTTCAAAGACAGTGGGCTGAAGCTGGAGTCCAGGTATCAAAAGCCACAGTTCACAGACGTGTCCGGGAAATGGGCTACAATAGCCGTATTCCCATGGTCAAGCCACTTCTGAACTCAAGACAACGGAAGAAGCGTCTGACTTGGGCTATGGAGAAGAAGCACTGGACAGTTGCAGAGTGGTCCAAAGTCCTCTTTTCAGACGAAAGCAAGTTTTGCATTTCATTTGGAAGTCAAGGCGCCAGAGTCTGGAGAAAGGCTGGAGAGGAGCAAAATCCAAGTTGCTTGAAATCCAGTGTGAAGTTCCCACAGTCAGCAATGGTTTGGGGAGCCATGTCAGCTGCTGGTGTTGGTCCACTGTGTTTCATCAAGTCCAGAGTAAATGCAACTGTGTACCAAGAGATTTTAGAGCACTACATGCTTCCATCTGCTGAAAAGCTCTATGGAGATGAGGATTTCATTTTCCAGCATGATCTGGCACCTGCCAACAGTGCCAAAACCACCAGTAACTGGTGCACTGACCATGGCATCACTGTCCTTGATTGGCCTGCTAATTGCCCTGACCTGAACCCCATCGAGAATTTGTGGGGTATAGTTAAGAAGAAGATGAAAGACACCAGACCTACAAATGCAAATGAGCTGAAGGCCGCTATCGAAGCATCCTGGGCATCAATAACACCTCAGCAATGCCACAGGCTGATTGCCTCCATGCCACGCCGGATTGATGCAGTAATCCGTGCAAAAGGATTCCCAACCAAGTACTGAGTGCATCAATGGACATTTTCGAATGTTTGATTTAGTTTTGCTGTTATAAAATTATTTTTTTACTTGGTCTGAGGAAGTATTCTAATATTTTGAGATAGGATTTTTGAGTTTTTTTCAGCTGTAAGCCAAAATCAGCAATATTCAAATAATAAAAGGCTTGAAATAGTTCAGTTGATGTGTAATGAATCAAGAATGTATGACATTTTTGTTTTTTTAATTGCATTACAGAAAATAAAGAACTTTATCACAATATTCTAATTGTCTGAGACAGTCCTGCATATAAGTATATTTTTTCCTTCTTTTTTACTTTCATCCCATATATATATATATATATATATATATATATATATATATATATATATATATATATATATATATATATATATATATATATATATATATATATATATATATATATATATATATATATGTATATATATCTATATAATGTGGATATATATCCGAGTATTCAACTAATTGTTAAAATAGTTAATGACTAGTTGACTATTATAACAATAGTTAGTTACAGCCTTGCTCTCAAATCAAAACAGAAATAAAAACTATAAATACTGCTTTAAAAAACCTTGACTGATAGCCGAAGTGTTCCATCATGTTTATATATATCATTGAACATAAAGATTCTGCAGAAGCTGAACCTCTGGTGACACAGGAACTTATGCTGCATTTCATGAACCGATGCTATAACACGTTCTTTCCTGCATATTTTTACTGCTTATTAAAATATAATATTGACACTTTTACAGTGGCACTGGGTCGTTAGCAACATTCTGCTCGATGCAGGTTAGCCCAGTAATAACGAATAGTGTCGACTAACTGCAAGCGCCCTCAAATAGTCCTGTGCATGATTGTGTGGTGTGCATCTATCTGTGTTTGTGCGTGCGGGACATAACGGGCAGTATCACCATCCATCACCCACACACTGTCAGCAGGGGACCACAAACATGGTGCTAACGTGTGTATCGGCATTAAAGACAAATTCTTGCTTTTCCATCCCACTCACATTCTCAGACAGGGTATTTACGACTTTGAAGAAAGAAATGAATGTCATAAAGCAGCCTATGCAGACACATGTTTGTTTTTCCCTGCCTGAGCTGACAAACTCCATTTCACGCTGCTTGTTTACGCACCCTCATTAATTTTGCCATCTTTTAATTGGTTACACCTCGTCACCTTTTCCTTGTGCTGGTACTCGGGAAGTTTGGCGTGTACATAAAGATTGTGGCTAGTTAGAAGAGTTGAATGGATAAATGCATTAGGAGAAAAGTTTATTGTCTGAAGTGAAGCCACTGACTGTATTTTGTGATTCTAATTAAACCCATGAGTCAATTATCCGGGCTTGTCCTTCTTGTTGTTTTCCAGGAAGCAAGGCGGGCACAGAAAATGCCACTTTGTTTTGGGATTTCATTAGCCGTGTCGTACAATTTGATATAGTAAATAAAAAAATCATATCGTTAGAATACAAGCAAAAAAAGGCAGTTACTTAGATAACAGTAGAATAGTAAAAAATAAATTTGCTGAACCCACTGAAGCCAATATCGGGGCATTCAGAACAAGGACTCACAAGATTTTAGGAAGAGATCAGTGTTATTTACTTTCCATTCGTACAAAGGTAGAAAACTTGTTCGGACATGAGATGGTCCGTCGTGTCATTTACTGCCTGGGAATTGTAGGGCTAGGGCCAGCAAACTATAGCTTAAATTAAGTAAGGGAATTTCCCTATAACAAATAGCTTAGGTCCACCTTTGCCGAAAAAAAAATCACAATGAGTTCGAGAACACAAAGGTTTAAAATGGGCAGAGTAGTTCAGTTTACATGAAACAAGACACTATATACTAGGGTTGGGCACTATTGGGAATTTTGGTATAGATACGATCCAAGTAAATACACGGTAGTATAGATCTATACCAATCCGATACTTTTTGCTTGGAAATGATCATTGAATAATTCAACTATCCCCCGAAAAGATGTTAAATTTACAATTAACACAGCAAAACAAATGTAGGCACCAACATTTTAGACCTGTTGCAGAACAAAAGCCGAGAGAGTCAACCCCCCCCCAGAAAGCAATTTAACGAAAATACAAATACTGTATAACAATGTAAACAACACAACTAAAATATCTTCCATTGTGCAATATTTGGAAAACAAAGTCATTAGGAAGCCCTGTTAGTTTTGTTGCTGTTGTGAAAATGGACATAGAGGTCTTCTTTCATGTTTTTTACGTAAATATATAGTGTTGCCACAGTAGCAGACCACTTTAACACACAAATGACACCTGGAATTGTCATCTTCTGGAGTTGAAAAAAAATCCACACTGTGCTGTGCTTCCTGTTTTCTCCCGTCATTTTTTTTAGGTTCTGGCAAATAGACTTGGCTCGCTTTTTTGCCTTGCAGCCTGGATGCAGAAAAATGCCAAGTAGGAAGAGGTGCTAAAATGTGCCATTCAGGCATTAACTAAAAGACTGGCAGTGAGAGAGAAAAGCTGCGCTATCTACAGTAAATAGAAAACTGCAGTTTAAAGTATAATGGTGGAGGAGCAAAGTATCAATCGTGAGACAAGAGTATAGATCCAATCCAATAACTTACTCAGCATTGATAATATCAAAATTTAGACAGATGCGCCTACCCCTGTTGAAAATGACAGCATTTAGGCAGTTAACTTGTAGCCTTTTTTAGCAGTAGTTACACACAATTTTTTGTGTGCAATGCTTTGCGGACTGATACAAGCATCTCAATCATAACACCCTGAACTGGTTGCCAGCAGACATGCTTTGTTGTGTTTACAAGTAACATTTGTAACTGTTATAGATGAAAAATTGGAATGTTTTTTAAATCTTTTTGTTGTACTGGTGGCAGCTACCAGCCTTCCTGTGCGGAGTTTGCATGTTCTCCCCGTGCTTCCGTGTGTTTGCTCCAGGCACTCCGGTTCCCTCCCCACATTCCAAAAACATACATGTTAGGTTAATTGTCTGGTCCAAATTGTCCCTAGTGTGTATGACCAGTGAGTTGTCTGTGCCTGTGTGCCCTGCGAATGGCTGGCAACCAGTTCAGGGTGTCCTCTGCCCACTTCCCGAAGATGGCTGGGATGAGTTCCAGCACCCCCGTGACCTTACTGTGGTTAAGCGCTGCATATAATGGATGAATGGATAGTTGTACTGGTATATATATTCAAGTATTTTAACACTTGTTCAGTCACGCACAGCCAGAGGATACAGGTTAGGCTGGTATATTTATTCAGTGATAAAGGTTTTTCTTAATAAACTTTACAATTTTGGGATTTCCTTTTTAAAAAATGCTGAATTTCAACATTATATTATGAATAGTATTAATACAATTTGTATGTAACGTACTACTGTGCAGATGCAGGGTGAGGCACGCAACTTACGTCATGACAGAGGGCGATAGTGAGACCAAAGATTTGGATTTGGCGCACACCTTACCCCCAAACAATAATGTTAGTGATAGTATTAGCAAGTTAACAGAGAGTCAAGTCCAGTCGTGTTGTTCTCATTTCAGGGACTTCTCTTCCCAATGGAGGATTACCTATCTATTGATGCTTTTGTTCTAAAGGAGCAGCGCATAGACCTCATTTATTTGCTAAGGTGAGACAATAAAACTTTTTTTTTCTATGCTACAATTCATATGTGTGCAACACCGTCAGAGGGCACATTGAACCCTATGAAGAACTGTTGTCAACTATGCCCAGACGAAAACTGAAGTCGTATGGTCACATCACAAGATTATCAGAGCTGGCCAAGATCATTCTCCAGGGCACAGTCCAATGAAGCAGAAGGAGAAGAAGACAAAAAATAACTAGGCCAAGAACATCAATGAATGTACTGGTGCCACGACCAAAAAACAGGTCAGGAACCATCATCAGTGGCGAAAGCTGTCCAGAGTTGCGTCTTCAGTTGTGCCCTGACAACCCAGGCGGTTAAGGGATCAGTGATCGGTGTATATATTGTTTTATTGTCTTGCTAATCTAGTGTTAAATAAGATATAGCTTGATTTATTTGTAAATCTGAATTTTCCTTATCACAGATGCACGTCACCACACGTCACTGCTAATAAAACATATTTTTTTCATTTGGCCTGACTTACCGTATCAAAGAGAAATTAACAAAACAGCTAGGACTCTGAAAGTATTTGACTGATTTTGAAATGTTTAACTAAGCTCGTAAAATATCCATGTGATCCGGAATATCAGACCATATTGTGTCATTCATTCGCTGCAAGAAAAGCTACATTTTTAAACAAATCCGTCACATTTGTTGTTCTAAACTATTAAAAGTAATTCAGTCACTTACGTAGATTTTAAATATATTTTTTTACTGAGCAAGCGGTCAATGGTATCACAAAAAAAGAGTTGCTGGAAAACTTTTTTTTAAAATCACCATCATACAATTAGGCAGCAAACAGACAAAATAGGACATTTCCTAATGGGGCCTGAATTCGCTGTGCCCTTTCCACTGCTTCGTTGCCAAATTCTCTAATGACATTCAAAATACCTACAGGAAGAAATCCTTATTTCAATAGTGTGTGAAAAGGCTTCTGCACTGCACTCGAAGTCTTCAACACAGACAAAACGGGGATGCCGTCTGCCCTGCCCGCCACCATTAGCTGTCTGACTTTTAGATCGTTATCAATATATATAAATTAGCTCATTTCCGGCTACCTACGTCTGCATGGTGGTGGAAGTCGTGGTGCACGTTTGGAATTGTTGGCTGTTGAACCATTAAACCCACTGTCTGCTTCATTTTTTTTACCAAAATAGTATGAATTTATACTGATAATTTCATGATTTTTTACTTTTTATTTCTCACACACAATTTGACAGAGGGTTGGGTCACCCATTATACAGCAACACGAACCCAAAAATATATACAATTGACATTCCCATGAAAAAAAAAAAAAAATGTTAATAAAAGAAATCAAATTAAAGGTTGTGATAAGCTTCCATCATTTCCCAAATGTATCTAGTTTCAGTTGAAGTCTTGGAGTGATTTTTCCCATGGGCATTGTACTTATGTATGATCTTTAAAGGTAGTGTCCGTAACGTCAAAATATTCCTCTTGCTGACGCAATCTTCTTGCTGAAATCGTCAATGATGCCTCTGTCAAGCTGTAAATACGTGTCTATCTTAAAGGCGCTCTAATAAACTGTTCTTTTTTTCATCTTTTTGGAGGTTTTGGTTGGTATTTGGACTACATTTGAAACAGTCCTTTTCTCAATTTCACCCTTTTTATCGTAGAATAAAAGAAAACTGCAACCACCGATGATAAAAGTAAGATAAAGGTTTTGCTGCCTCAAGACCAGGACAACTTGCAGTGGTTGTGATAGAAGATTGAAATCTGGTGTTTACCAGAGGATCCTGAAGAAGAATGTCTGTCCATCAGTTCATGCCCTTAAACTCAAGCGCAAGGTTTTGGAGTGGCCCATTCAAAGTCTGGATTTATATCTGAGATGCTGTGGTGTGACCTTCAAGGGGCAGTTCAAAAAAACTCCAATATGCCAGATTTTATAAAGAAAAGTGGGGCAAAATTCCTCCACAGTGTTGTGAAAGACTCATTACCAATTATTATTATTAGATTTCTGTTATCGCTGCCAAAGGTGGCCCAACTCATTATTGGGTTAAAAGGACATTTATTTTTTCACATAGATCCTGATAAATTTAAATTTTTGTTGTCCCTTAAAAAATGAAATTGTTGTGTATGTAGTAGGGTTGTAGTAGGATTCAGAGACAGGCACGGACGGTACATTCATAGAGTGTTTACTTAACTTCTTCCTCGGTAGTTCTCAAGCACAAGTACAAGGCTGCACATTAGTATACAGCGACACCGCAGGAAGGGGAGTGTATTACACGACACCACAGAAATCAACATTTCATAACTGGATTTTGTATTTGCATGGGTTGTCGCTGTGTAATTTTAAAACTGGTTTGATTATCTCAAACCTTAGTGAGTGATAAGCATGCAAAAAACACAGGAATCGTTAAGGGGGCAAATAATTTTTCAAGTCACTAAAGATAAAATTGAATGTTGATTAGTCAGGTCTTTAATGCTCTTAATGCACAATTGGGTATATGTCTGTATTTGTAAAACGAGAGAAGCAGGCACCTTTTTGTTTTGCTTTGGTGCACTACCCAGTTGGGGTGGGCAATACTGGGAACTTTGGTATCAACCGATCCAAGTAAATACATGGGAGTATTGATTGGTACCGATCCTATATTTACTTTTTGCTTGGAAATATTATGATCGATGAATAATTGAATCCTAGCCCCCTTGAGTTAGTTTATAATTATGATAAGCACAGCATGAAGATTTTACAGACTAATATGTTTCATTTTTAAATTAAATAACTGCATCGGAAACTTAAACACTTTATGAAAATACATTAGAAATTCTATTACAACTGTTTCAGAACATAACTCAAGAGGGTAAAACTAAAAAGGCAGCAATGTAACAAAAATACAAATACAGTATAAAGATGTCAACAAACAAACTAAAATACATTCCATCGGACAACATTTTGAAAATAAAGTAAGTTGTGCAAACTATCTCTCATTGGCTCTGATTTTGAGGTGTATTTCACATATTTTGTTGCAGCTTGTTGCTCTCTTCAGTGTGGGCTTTTTTCGTGTGTTTATGTCAATGTGTGATGTTGCAACAGTAGCAGACCACTTTACTACGCTAATTACACTTGGCATTGTCCTTTTCTGTAGTTGAAGAAAAAAACTCCACACTGCGCTGCGCTTAATGTTTGCCTCTGTCATTTTTAGCCTCTGGTAGGGTTGGCCACATATATTTGGCCCTCTCTTCTGCCTGGCAGGCTGAATAAAGCCAGTGGCCAGGTAAGGAGATGAGCTTTTCAGTCATAAACTCAGTTATCAAAAAAAAAGAGTGGCGAAGGGTTTGGGGTAAAAGAGAGAAGTAATTTGCCCTTTACTTAGATAAGCAGCGCTTCGAGGAAATTGGTGGAGGAGTGAAGTATTAATTCCAAGACAATAGTAGTGATTTGAGCTAAGTACTTGTGTAGTATTGACAATATAGATATTTGGATCGTTACGCTAATTCGTACTCACCAGCGAGTATTATTCCCAATTGGGCAGAATATCGCCAGTCATTCTGTATTTAAGCTGTTTCTTCTGATTCTGGTCATCACTTCAGCAAGGGAATGTGTGACAGTGCACACTAAGCATGTGTGTTCCAGCCTGTATTTGGCTAAATTGTAACACATTAAATTTGGCTTCTTGTTTTCACTATAAAGAGACCCTTTCTCCCCATGATATCCCAGCTTCAATAAAAGAAATGTGTTTCATTGCTGTACCGGCATAAAAAGCAATAAGAACGTTGCATTAGATTAATATAGTGATTAGGAGGACATTCAAAGATGCTTTACATTATATGCATTATTCATTTGTTCACATATTCACACGTTTATTGGTAGCTGCCTTGGGGCGGACTAATGGAAGTGTGGCTGCTAATTCGGCACCTTCCACAACAATCGAACATTCGCACCTTCTTTGCTCTGGAGGCAAGGTGTGTGAAGTGTCTTACCAAAGACAAAATGACACGTTACCTGGAGGAAGCTGGAATCAAACACGTGAACCTAAGGTGACTGAACGATTGCTGTAACCCCTCAGGCAGTCTCTACAAATGCATTTTCTGTAATGGCGGGCAGTACTTAACAAAGCGAAATTACACTACCTATTGGGGTCTTCAAATGAGGCAACGAAAGGCAAACAATCTCCTTTCACTATTTCTTTCTGTATTTCTTTCAATGGTTGCCACATGTTGAGCAAACTTAGACCAATCATTTGTGCTAAAGAATTTTGAAAAGTTGAATTTCCTCAGTTTTATGACACTTAAAGGAACAAAAAGTAATCACCTTTACACTATCGTTTAAAGGTTTGGAGTCGCAGAGACAATTTTGAGTTTTCCATGAAAACGTCATACTTTTTTTTTTTTTTTTTTTTAATTTCTCACACCAATACACTTGACACACTCATAAATAACAGAATGAACAACAGAGAAGAAAAAATACTATTAATAGAAAAGAAGAATAAATGTTAATACAATACATCCATACAAAAAGAAATATATACATATATATATATATATATATATATATATATATATATATATATATATATATATATATATATATATATATATATATATATATATATATATATATATATATATATATATATATATAAATAAAAATATACACCCAAAAAAAAAAAAAAAAAAAACATAATAAATAGGGGGAGGTGTTTAGACATCAAGTAAAATTTGTGTGATAGGCTTCCATCTTTTCTCAAATTGGTCAAGTTTCAGTTGAAGTCTTGCAGTGATTTTTTCCATAATGTACATTTGCTTTAATTTGTCTCTCCATTGTTTTATGTCAGGAGGTTGTGGTTTCAGCCAGGACACTGATCATTTTCTTTGCTACCAGAAGCATTACCCTTAGTATATAATTCTGTTGACCAGATAGTAATTCTTCTGGCAAAATTCCTACTACGTAAGCCTTTGGGTCCAACCGCAACTCCCAGCCAGTAATTAATTTTATTTCTCTCTGGATACTTCTCCAAAAATTTAATATTGCAGGGCAATTCCAGAAAATATGCGTAAAGTCTCCGACCCCCCCACAGTTACGCCAACATAGATTTGAGGTATTTTTATATTTTGAAGTGATAGAGGGTGTATAGAAGAATCGCATTTTTACTTTCCATTCAAACTCCCTCCAAGTCGGGCTGTTGGTTATTTTGTGTCCCTCTTTCAATGTTTTTTCCCATTCGTTGTCTTTTATCGCTACATTAGTTTCTTGTTCCCATTTTTCCCTAACTGCCATGTCCTCATTACTGAGATCCATTCTCAGGTCTTTATATAGTTTTGTTATAACCCCCTTTATTGATTGTCCTTTTGTATATGATATTAATAATTCCTCTACCTTAGTTGGCTCCTTACATATTTTCCCCCATTCCTCGTGTTTCTGGAGGTAATGCCTTAGTTGCAAATATTTGTAAAAATCATTTCTGGGTAGGTCAAATTCTTGTTGGAGTTGTTCGAATGATTTCATTGCCTGTGCTTCCAATACTTGGGTAATCAACATCAGTCCTTTTTGGGCCCATTTTTGAAACCCTACCTCCATAACCCCAGGTTTAAAGTCTGGGTTTTTCACTATTTTGGTAGCCCTATTCACAGATCTTGATTTTTTTTTTTTTTTTGTATTGTTGACCAAGTTTTAATAGTTCCCTTAATCCATTCATTCTGGATTTTTAATTTCTTCCACCTCGTGACTGATATGTATGGTAACGATTCCACAGGCATATTTGGACAAGATCGCTGCTCCATGTCCACGCATATTGTATCTTTTTCTGTAGTAATCCACAAGATGAGTGCTTTAATTTGAGCTGCCCAATAGTAATGTTTAATATTGGGTAGGTCTAGGCCCCCTTTTTCTTTAGGAGCTAACAGGGTTTTGTATTTTATTCTAGGAATTTTGCTATCAATTTATTTAACATTTTAAATGTGGATGCCGGGATCAGAATAGGAAGGGATTGAAACAGAAATAATAGTCTTGGTAATATGTTCATTTTAATTGTTTCTGTCCTTCCGATAAGACTTAAGGGCAAAATTTCCCATTTTTCCAAATCTTTCCTTATTTCTTTTATCAACATTCCATAATTTGCATCAAACAGCTGTGTGGAATGTGGTGTAATGGTCACCCCCAAATATTTAAACCCTTTATTTGTCCATTTAAAATCAAATCTTTCAATCACATCTGTTGGACATTTTCCTGATATCATCATTGCTATTGATTTGCTCTCATTATTTGAATACCCAGCTACTTCTCCATAAATTTTAAGGCTCTCCAACAGTGGTGGTATTGATAACGAAGGTTCCTTCAGCATTACCAACAGGTCGTCTGCAAACAATGATATTTTATGTTCTGTTCCTCCTTCATCAAATAGCCCCCTTATTTGCTCATTTTGTCTAATTGATTCTGCGAGTGGTTCTATGCTTATTGCAAACAAGAGTGGGCTTAAACAATCCCCTTGCCGGACTCCTCTTTTGATATCAAAGAAATCTGAACAGTGACCATTTACTCTAAGACGAGATTTAGGGTTTTTATAGATTATTTTCACCCATTCAACAAATATTTGAGGGAAGCCAAAAGCTATAAGTGATTGATGTAAGAAGCTCCATTTCACCCCATCGAAAGCTTTTTGTGCATCCAAGCTCAGTAACATCGAGGGTTGGGTCTTAGATTTTGTGCTCGTAATTATGTTTAGTATCCTCCTAATATTGTTTGCACCCTGCCTTCCCGGAATAAACCCTGTTTGATCATTTCTAATTATTTTCGCTATAAATTTCTGCATTCTTTTTGCCAGTATGCTTGTAAGAATTTTTAGATCATTACAAAGTAAACTAACTGGTCTATAGCTTTCACACATTATTGGGTCTTTTCCTTCTTTGTGCAAGACTGTTATGATGGCTTCCGACCATGATTTGGGGGGATCTCCTTTTGTTAGAGCATAGTTAAATACTTTATGCAGTACTGGTGTTAATTCTTCCTGAAAGCTTTTGTAGAACACCCCCGGGAATCCATCCGTTCCTGGTGATTTATTTATTTTTAAGTTATTTATTGTATCTTGTATTTCCTGTTTTGTAATGGGGCGAATAATTTCTAATGTATCCCCCTCTGTTAGTGTTGGTAAATGTAGTTTTCCTAAAAAAGTTTTGTGCCGTGTAGTTATCTAAGTAATTTTCTGAGTCCTTGTATAATTTTTTATAATAATCTGCAAATGCTTCTGCTATACCTTTGGGTTTTACTAAACATTGTTTAGAGATAGGATGTTTTATTTGTGATATAATTCTATCTGTTTGGGCCTTTTTAAGTTGGAAGGCTAGCAGGCGACTGGCTCTATTGCCCATTTCATAGTATACGTCATACTTTTATTTATCAAAATATGTATTATTTTGCCCGTATTAATCTCCTCATTTTGTTGGCGAGTCTCAGATATGGCCTTTTTACAACTGCTTAAGAGCACTAGTATCACAACAGGTAATCCTTGGAAAAGATAGCGAACCATATGCAGTTCAGACAGACCTGCGATGGAGTATTGTAGGCTGTTCAACACCTCACAAGGGCTACACAAGTTTTACAAACGTGCCAGAGAGTTATTGTCCGACAGATTCCTCCTGTGACCCAAGCAGAGGTACTCAGAGTTCTCAAGTCTGATTCTAAAGATGCGAACAAGGATTCAAAGACCATGTATCAAGATGAAAACCGCTTCTTGGATGTGTTTAGGGAAGGAATCAAGAGAAACATCCAGGGACACTTTGAGATGCCACTCCCTTTTAAATAAAGGCTCTATATCCCTGACAACAGACAACTAGCAACCACCTTAAGAGAAAGTTTGCAAGGGGTGAAAAGTACGAAGAACAGGTGAAGTTCAAGAATGGAATCATAAATCAGGGTGAGGAAGAAAGGGTTTATGCTCAAGAGAAAGAGACAGAAAACCATGAACCTTCCACGCCACCACGCCTCGTGACAAAGAATGACCAAGCATTAAAGAAAAGCCAGAAAGGACAAAAACGTAAAAAAAGCTCTCACCATACCATACCAGCATCAAGGAACAGCAATATGATGAAATTCAGCCTCAAAAGAGAAAATGAAAGACGAGACACAAATGAAACGTGGATCCAAGGAGAAAGTAAGGAAGAACCAAAGCAATTTGACTCAAAAAGGAAAAGCGCAATGAAACATGAAATAAATATGACCAAGAAGAAGAAGAAAAGAGCAAAAGAAATGAAGGAAAGAATCAAGAATACAAGGTAAAAGAGAAAATGAAAACAAGGAAAGGAAAAAACGACGATGGTGTGGAGCAAGCTGAGACGAAACCCTCAAAAAAGGCGTCCAAAAAGAAAACGTCTTTTAAACTTGTCTCAATGGAGGAGACACAACTGAAAAAGCTAAAGCACTAACCCACCACAGTCATATCAGAGAGGATATGTATGCTCGCAAACGATGGCGTCGTGTTCAGTTTCTTGCTGAGCAGTTTGGAGCAGATGGAGAAGAGAGAGCCTTTCTACAGCGTCGTCATCAGACAACATTCATAACTTCAAAGTCGGTGACATCGTAATGGAAAAATGTCAGAATTCGTGCGGGAGACAAGGAAAGGAGGGATGGCAAATGTTGATCCTGCTCCTAGACTGCTTAACTACCCCTTTCTCTACGGCAAGATCCTTTACTGTAAAAATAGTTTATGGTCATTTGTCTAGAAATCATTCATGTCTTACATCTATTAAGTGGATGAAAAATATTGCTGAAGGATCATAACAGTATCATATAATATAAACATGTTTATATGTTTATTTTGTTGTATTCATTGAAGCCAGTTTGTTCTTTTCTGTATTCAGAAAGGACATAGAATAAACGTTATTTTTCTGGAGGCTATGCTTTTATTCTGAAGACCTTGCGCCGTCGGCTTGCGTTTTCAGCTTATATATACAAGTGGAAAAATTCTGCGAGCGAAACAGAGTTTAGCATACCTCACACAGGAGAAAGTTAGGCTGCCAAAAAGTAGAAAAACGTTTCATTAGACGAGAACCTGGCTGATTAGGGCACAAGGTATGTTTATTGTTTGTCATTCGTCATTTATTTGATCAAAGATTCGTGCAATGTGTCACGGTTGCCCATTGCCCTCACTTAGACCCGGCCGTTTGGCGCCGGCTGCGGCTTGTTGCCTGATTGGCTTCCCTCCTGTTTAAGCTCAGTGCTCTCACTCACCCCTTGTCAGTCCGTCAATGAACCTCTGCACTTGCAAGACGTGTATTTTGACTCTGTCCAGTATCCTGCTTGTGTCTCCAGTATCGATCCCAACTGTCTTGTCCTGTCCGATATCTTGCTCCACTATCCGATATTGATCCCGTCTATCTCGACCTGTGTGGTATCTTGCTCTTGTTTCCGGTATACGGTATCGATCCCATCTATCTCGTCCTGTCTGATATCTTTCTCCAGTCTCCAGTATCGGGTATCAATCCTGTCTGTCCCATAGTGTCCGGCATCGATCCCGTTTGTCCGGTATCTGGTATCGATCTCGTCTGCCTCTGGCCTCCTGTTTTTTCCGCGCCTGACTTCTGTCTCCCTTCTTCCGCCCAGCGATCGCCGAATCACTGGTGTTTGTGTTCACGCGCATGACTGCCCCACTCCCATAAAATCAAGCTTGTGTGAAAAAGTTAACATCTGGGTCCTCTGTCTGTTCTGGCCCTGACACAATGGGTGTTGTGGCATGTTTGAATGGTCACCAGCATAAGAATTTTCCCAACAGTAAAAATATTCATTTCAGGTCACATCATATGGTCTCAATGCACTCCAAGGGTTTTTTTCAGTTAGAATGCTCTTTTAATCATGTTTGTTAGATAAGTCTTGTTGCAAAAAATGTTTCATTTAATTATGTAAAACTTCATTGTAAATAAGATGGATCACTATGTATTTTCATTTTCTTTTTTACAGCTTTTACGTCGCTAAATGGTGTAACAGGAACAGTTGTTTAAATAAACACCGTGAAACATCACTCTAAGGGCTTGACCATCATCATTCAGCTAAGTCGTTAGAGCAGGTACTATTTAATGAAGCTGCTAGTTGAGGACTTATAAGGTGTCTATTTCTTATGCTAGAGACTCTAATGCAGGGGTCGGGAACCTTTTTGACTCAAAGAGCCATAAAAGCAAAAAATATTAATTTTATTTGGGGAAAGAGCCACACCATATATTATGAGACAAATTTACTAAATTGCTAAACCCGCGCCCCAGACAAAAGCTTAGTCTTCAGCACATTTATTTTGGATGATTTGATAAAAATTATGAAAATAGAATAATGCCAGAGCCCCTGTCTCAAATTCAACAAACATACCACTTTAAACTTGTCTCTTTCTTGCAATTACTCAAGATCGGTTAAACTCCTTTTGACCCTTTTTTTCATACATATTGGTTTCAAAACCAAATGCAAGCATTTATTTTGTCAAAACGTCACAACATTCTGAGAATAGGGAGCCTTATGTGCTTACCTTTGGCGAGAGATGGGAGGGAATGCTTGTACTTTTTGCATAGCTCCACCCATCCCTCCCACTCACCCAATCAAATGACTAAGTTCTCTTCCGGTGTTTTGGCGTATTTACAGTTCTGTGGATTTATCATAAAGTATCTGAACACTGAACACAGATTATATAGTAAACTTTTAAATAAAGGATTCTTTAGCGTTGTACAGCCAAAACGAGTTTTTTTTTTTCCCCCTTTTTTTGTGTGACACCTTGACTGTAAATTGTAGTAAAAAACGTGCCCTATATATACTGCGAAGTGTTACTTCTATACTTAGCTTTGGTTTGGCTTTGCGTGTACCTGAATAGGATAGACAACTCCGGTTTTGAACAAAATGGAGAAATTTTGCATGCAATCAAATTGGTCTCTGAGCCACAGATACTAATAGAAAGAGCCATATATGGCTCGCGAGCCATAGGTTCCCGACCCCTGCTCTAATGTATGTTTCTTCTTGTTTGGTTGTTTAGCAGGGCCTCCCACTTGTCTTTCTATCTATCTAAATACTTTGGTCATATCCCTCGAGAGGGGTGACCGGCAGAAAGACAAACACATACAAAAATATAGAAAATTAAAAAGCGAAAAAGTAGCAAAAAACACACACCAAATTTTTTGGACCATGGCCAACCCAAATGCCCGAACAAGTTGAGCACCTCGCCCCCAAAGTTGGTCATGCTTTCATCCCTCCAGATGAAACGGTACACGAAACAGCGACCATGTCACTCGGGTCAGGGTGTCACAACAAACTCTTCTGTTCAACAGCGGAGCCCGACAGCTTTCACTGGTTTACCCCTGCAGGATCATACAGGTGCCCTGCCCATCCCTTAGAACGCGTCCAAACATCACTCTATCCTTTCACAACACCCCTCCACTCATTCCTATTTCTTGTCTTACTACTCTGGTTAAAATCGTTTGCACTATTCTCCGTAAGGGGTAAAACAAATGGTTGTTGGAGATCTTTGATTTCTTAGAATTTTTTCACATGCAATGGGCTTCATGGAACAAGTATAGACTGTTGAGTTTCACACAAAAGTTATTTTTTCTAGCCATTCCGAAATAAATCACACCCGCGAATTGGATGCACTATGTACTCTGTGTTTTAACTTCTCTAACCAGCTAAACTGTTTCCATTTGTACTAACATCACACTAAACTGTGAAAATTTGGAGGCCTGCCTCACTGAGATAAAAGAGTGGATGTCACTCAATTTCCTGCGTCTTAACTCTGAAAAGACTGAAATGTTAGTTATTGGTCCATCTAAGTCCCGTGACTTATTCTCTAAAACCGCTGTGAACAACATTGCCACATTACACAGAGCGACTCACTTAAAAATTTAGGTGTCATTTTTGACCCCGATCTGTCCTTTTAAACACATGTGAAGAAAATTACTAGAACCGCTTTCTTCCATCTCCGTAACATTGCTAAAATTCGTCCTATACTTTCTCAGTCGGATGCGGAAATCATAATTCACGCGTTAGTTACTTCCCGTCTCGATTACTGTAATGCACTACTTTCCGGTCTTCCGATGACCAGACGCAAGAGTCTTCAGCTGGTACAAAATGCTGCTGCGAGGCTTTTAACTAGGACAAAAAAGCACGATCACATCACCCCAATATTGGCTAACCTGCATTGGCTCCCTGTTAGCCTAAGATGCGATTTTAAGGTTCTCCTATTACTATACAAAATCATACATGGACTTTCCCCCTCGTATCTTTCAGATCTGATTTCCCCCTATGTCCCGGCCCGAAGCCTTCGTTCCGAGAGCGCCGGTCTCCTAGTGATCCCAAGAGCCAAGAAGTGTTCCGCTGGTTCGAGAGCGTTCTCCATCCGGGCCCCGGTGTTGTTGAATGCTCTTCCCCCTGAGATCCGATCTGCAACCTCAGTGGAAATGTTTAAATCTAAGCTTAAAACTCACTTCTACTCTATAGCATACGAATAACCTAAACTTCTTATATGTAATAACTTGTGAAGCCCTTTGAGACTATTTGTGATTAAGGGCTATACAAATAAAAATGACTTGACATAAGAGTTTTTTGATCATCCCCTAGCCCTCTAATGCAATTAGCAAGCACAATGTACTATGAAACACTAGTGTACTGGTGCAAAAAAAGGGCACTCTATACATATATACTGTGCAGTAAATAAGTATTTGAACAGCATGCTATTTTGCTATTCCTCCCATTTAGAAATCATGGAGGGATCTGAAGTTTTCATTATAGGTGCATGTCCACTGTGAGAGAGATAAACTGAAAAGAAAAATCTAGAAATCACAATGCATGATTTTTTTTTTAACAATTAATTATTTATTTAACGATTAATTTAAAAGGGAATCTTTCTAAGTGACCCCAAACTTTTGAACGGTGGTGTACATCCAGGAGGTATTTTGGAACTAGAATGCCTTTTGGAATTCAAATCTCATCATCATGAGATGGCAGCGATCATGAATTGTTGATGTGATGGTGATGAGACCCTGACAATTCCAGCGGCGCGTCCCAGCTGTAGCGCAATGATGGATGTTGCCTGCACTTCTCCCCCTGTTATGTCTTTGCCGTTTGATGCTTGAACTTGGCTGGCTCGTCCCCACCATTCATTCATTTCTTAACCGGTTCCTGCGTAAACCCGGTCTGAGGCCAGCAGACGCCTGAGCAGACTCGTTGTCGACCATCTTCCCTGTGACTGTAAGTGTGGAAACAAGGTCGTCGGTGGGCTGAGAGATCGATCCGGTGGTTGCAATTTATAGCTAAAGAAGTAAACTGCAAAGGTTATTCTAAGGTCAGATTTTAATGGCACTTCTTTGAAATCATTGTCAAACTTTGACTCCATCCTTTGCCCACATATGAAGCCAAGGTAAAAGAACTTTGCAATTAAGAGTCGCCCACCCGTCTAGCATAGCTGCTGATCGGGCCTCATTGGGAACATTACCTAGTAGAAGTTTACCCTGGAGTTCTCGGAATGGCCGGTTTATGTTTATCCACTTATCTGAGGTTAGCTTTTTCAACTGTGGATGATAAGAATCACAATTTTGCCTTTTTGATACAATGCCTTCAATGCTTCATTTCCTTTTTTTAACTTTTAGTTCAAGTCAAGTCATGTCATGTTTATATGTATAGCCCGTAATCACAAGGAGTCTAATAGGGCTGCACAGACCACAGATTAATGCAAACCACAGACTATTATTACACCACCCCCTGATCTAAGACCTAAATGAGGGCAAGGAAAACTCAAAAACATCAACATTAGGAAAATGAAGAAACCCTGAGAAGTACTGCACATGAGGTAATCCCCCTTTCAGGATGAACAGGCAGCAATGAATGTTGTGATAACAATTAATACACAGATATCATCAACAGGAATAGAAGTGTGGTTTAAGCCTAGATTTAAACAGTTCCAATCATGTTGCCTAAATTAACAGAGTAAAGATTTTCTTATCTTTTGTGGTCACCACACCTAAAGAGGTAATACAGTACAAGTGTTTCATTTAAGTGAATAATGTTGCTGTTATTTTGAATTTTACTATATTTGTAACCTATTTCAGGATACTTAATCTTGTTGTCTTCAAGTATTTGATTTTATTACTAATTAAAGTCAGCAAAATTATGTGTAAGGTTTTTATTTTGTTTTATTTATTCTAATATTTTTTGCAGTGTTATTTCAAACAGTGTCTTCAAAGGGACATTGTATATTATTGAGCGCCTCCTAGTGGATAAAAAACGTGACTCATTTAAAAAAACATTGGTTGGATGATAAGCACAAATAGATAAACTATCAAATGAACTTTTTTGAAATACTCGTAGGTCAGGAAATGTGTACTTATTTTACATAACATGATGCTCACTTAAAGGAATCTGACATGATATTCTACTGTCTTGCTGCTAAGGGTACCCTGAAAACAAAATCCTTGTAAAAGGCTGGGCCAGAAAATGGAGGAATAATTGTGTAGATTGGTCACATTGTGTCTACACAGTTTGTATTCTTCCTTGCGCTTTATCACATTCATTTTGGGTTGCATTACACTGTCATGAACCGGAACGGAATCTCGGATCCAATAGCGTTAGTTTCAAAAGTGCTTTTATTTGTAAGAGTTGTTGGAGCTAGCTTGGGACGTCGACGCTTGTCGGTCGTCAGCCTCTTCGGGCGGAATGGCAGCTCCGTGACGGCTGGACAGGAAGTACAGCTGAGCGGGTAAGTCGATGGCCGGGACGGGAGAGTAGATCGCAAAACGTGGAACGGAAACAGGTCATAAAACGGAAGACAGGCATGAATCAGGCAAGAGGAGTCATTGGTACCTTGTAGTCTGGAGAAACACTCAGGGATACAAAGAGTATACCCGGACGTCCATCTCTGGACGCAGACCGCTTAAGTGGAGAACGTTAGCCAATCAGGAAGTGCGCTCCAGCGGGCCAAACGATTGCCCAAAGTGACTTCACTTAGGCAATCACGACATACACAATGTATTGGCATTCAATGGTAAAATATTACAGTGTCCATTTAAACAATGTATGTTCATAAAAATAGTTCTCTGTTTTACCTCATGAGTCATTATTTGTATATAATGCCACCTACTGATATGGATGGATTTTACAGTAACTTGGCTGATCACTGGAAGAAAAAAAATATACAGCATAATGGTATGGGTTTTTTTTTGCAAACATAACATTTGATTAAATTGATAACATTCCCTGTGGCACACTAGACAAGCTTTGTGGTTGAAAAACACTGCCTTGAATAGTGCATGATATTTATAAATACTTTGTGAATATGATATTAACTGTTGATAATGTCAACATTAAGTCCCATATAAACTGGTAATCATCCAATCACTGGGCACAAAAAGATAATCATTAAAACCAATTCATACCGAATTAAATTTCAAACATGGCAACCAATCTGTTCAGCAAATTCTTGGAATATGTAAGAAAACCAAAGTGCCAGGGAGAACATGTAAACTTCACTCAAGGAGGAAGACCGAACTGTCAGACAAACATGCTAACTAGTCATCAACCATACTGCAAAGGTTAATTTTCCAAAGTTTTTTTGCACTGTTGTACAGTATCCGTTTTTATAATACTCCAGCGCATGACTGTCATGATTGCTGATTCAGGGCACCTGTGACTGCCCAATTGGCTCTAACAGCCCTGAGCGCTTATTGGTTTAAAGACTCTTTTTAAACCCCCGGCTTCCAAGAAGAACCTGTCAGACCGTTTGCGAAACTATGCTCCCAGCTAAACAAGCTCCATACCTTACGACATTTTCCTGCCCTGTTTTCTCCTGCTTGATACCTGTTGCCGACCTGTTTCTGGACCCGTTTCTGACCTTGCTCTCCCGTCCCAGCTATCGACCAGTATCTCTGCTGCCTACAATTATCCTCGCTCGACACGGAAGTGTCACTTCCGCATTCCTGCCACCTGCTACCCGTGTTCATCGATCATCAGATCGTGGAAGCAAGCACTGCTCTTTCTCTTTATTAATAAAACTGAGTAAACGAACGCTACTGGGTCCCGTCTCCGTTTCTGGCTTGTGACAATGACTACATATGGTATTTACTTTTTTATATACCGCAAATTCCGGACTATAGAGCGCACCTGATTATAAGCCGCACCCACTACATTTCGGGAGAAAAAACGATTTTGTACATACACAAGCCGCACCTGTATATTAGCCGCATGCGCCCACATTGAAAAACGCAATTCAAACACGAAATTGGGGTTTTTGGGGTTTTTAAGGGTTGTTGTTCTATCTTCGTTATTCATTATCCATTATCCGTTATCGGTCAGTTCATAATACGCTACTTACTCTCAGCCAAAAGGCCAAGCTAAGGTCCTAGCCCTAAAGCCTTGCTGCGATCATTGCGAATGCACCGTTCCAGGAGGTACTGCAATACCGGGCCGATGCGTGGAGTGGACAGAGCAAGCTCTTATTCCATCTCCGGATTGCCAAAATCAAAGGCTTCATTAGAGATCTGTGTGCCAGTTACAAATCCTGGTGTCGCCATATTTCTCAGAAAAGGTCACATTTCTGGAACCACAGTCCGTGTCAAACACGAAATTAATCCTTACACGATATAGTCCAAAAAACACAGCCGGCCAAATGAAAGGATAATGATACCGGTACTTAAGATTTATTGCAGACCTGCAGAGTCCAGGTGCCCGTTGAAAGTAATCCTAGGAAAAAAGTGTATATTTCCAAAGGTAAGGGTGGGAAAAAATATATATCCACTATTGTCGGCCGTGTCCACAAACACGTCTCATCTTTACTCCACTTCCCGTCAGCCTGCGTTTGCCCCGCCCCTTCTTTCTCATTTGCTCGTACAAAACATATCAGAATAAGTTTCTAAAATAAATACATTACAAAAATATACAGTTGCAAATACATATTATACATGGTTACACATATTTACAAAGAAAGACGGTACACCAGGAGAGTTTTCAAAGCTTTAATAATAATATTATAACTTTCAACCCAAACCGTGCCTGTGAAGGGTAGCAAAGCGCTACTAGAAACATGCTCGCAACACAGTAAAAAGCTCTGTTAAAAAAACGTGCCGTACTTATGGTAAGCCTGCTCTGTCCACTCCACGCATCGGCCCGGTATTGCAGTACCTCCAGGAACGGTGCATTCGCAATGATCGCAGCAAGGCTTTAGGGCTAGGACCTTAGCTTGGCCTTTTGGCTGAGAGTAAGTGTCCCGGCTCCTAGGCTTTGTAGCGTATTATGAACTGACCGATAACGGTTAATGGATAATGAATAACGCAGATAGATCAATATCCCTTAAAAACCCCAAACCCCCAGCACGGTAAACCGTCCTCATCTTCCTCCTTATAACTGACGTCATCAAAGACGTCTTCCTTCGATATGGGAGACTTTGTCATATAGACATGGTCCCATGCTCCCTTATTTACAAACACGCTAGCATCAAAAGTAAAACCCATATCGGACTGCTTGACTGCGTGTGTCATGTGCCTTTCTTTTTGAAATTTGCATGATGAGGATATGTCTACGCTAAATTAATTTGTGCACAAACTAAGAAGTTGCAGTTTAAATCTTACCTTTTGTGCTCGAGCTCCACTGGCGGCCGTTAGAAAAATTACATAAATTGGCCCCATCACTGAATAAGCCGCAGGGTTGGAAGTTTGGGAAAAAAGTAGCGGCTTATAGTCCGGAATTTACGGTAGTACGAAAATGTGTTAGTTAGATGTATCGACATTTCAATCTTTGGACATGTGTCCCAGAATGACAAGAAAGTCTACCTACCGATCTAATAAGCTAATAAGAAGTATTAGAGTTGGAAGCCGAGAACTCAGTTGTGTCATGGTGTTTTCTTGCTGAAGTCAGAGCCAACCATTGCATAGGGAGAACCAAGTAGTCTTTTTTTTTTTCCTCGTCTATTATTAACAGAACTCTGGGGTGTTGAAGGTCAAGCTTCCTTGCATCGGTGCAAAGCCTTTGTCCGACATTTTATAGAAAGACGCTGAGTTGTTGGCGTGGGCTCGTCTATTCAGACGAAAACATGGATCGTTTCTTTCCTCCGGAGCCCTAAGTGCACCCAGACAAATATGAATAAACCCCCAGCGTGGCGCAGGAGAAGGAATTCGATCACTTCTCTCACACACACGCAGACAGTTGAGAGCTAGCAGTCTCGTCAGGGTCTACAATTGGGCATTTACTTCGTGTTATAAAGAAAATAGTGTGTTATATCCGATCACGGTATTATTGTCATGAAAACCGTCAGTGAAATGAATGGAAGAAAATTACCTGTTGATCACCTTATGCTATAAAGTGCAATGGGTGATAAGACGAACCACCAAGATTTTTTTTCTTTTTAACTTTGTGTACACATAGTGCACTGGACTTTTTGGTTATTCGTGTACAAACTGTGGGCTCTCCATACACTTACAGCATGTGATAATGCAGTGAGCAGCTAGTCAATGAGTGTCGCTGGTTAAAATCGCGCATCATTGTTTACAACGCAAATCGAACCCAGATCGTGGCTGTGAGGCCATTGACACTTACTAAACCATCACTGGTACAATATATATAAAGGCATAAGACCTTATCTAATCGCAGTATTTTTATGGTGCTAGAAACACTGTTTTGCTTAATGCATTCTGATAGGTTAGACAGTCCACTTCTTCACCTGTGCGTCAATAACCTCTCGGTTTAATACATATATGTACGTAAAAGAGCTTTCATAGTATTTTGTTGAAAATCTTTCTGTTTTCTGTTTATGTCTTTCGCAAAAATATTGAAGCACAGGTGAAAAACCTTTTTCATCATGCAAATCAGTGTTTACCTCTACATGGCTTTAAATTCTACTCACTGTCCCCAATTATATTTATTATAGTTTTCTTGCAAATGTTTAAATTTCTCTTTAAGAAAACACACATTATATTTTGAAATATGGTGTTTCTTGGTAATAATTCATTTGATAACTAAATAATTAAAAAGATATTGCACAGGGCAATTTTCTTTTTTTTTTTTAAAAACTCAACTCTACAACTCGGCTGTTAGAATGGATTAATTTATTGAGTTATTATTATTATTATTATTATTATTATTATTATTATTATTTAATTCAGTTTAGGTTAGTTTTCTCAAATTAGAATTGTTCCCTTAAAATTATGTTTAGCTTTTTCAATTTTGAAATGCAATTATTTGCTTCAAATTTTTTTTTTTTTTCTTTTGCCACTTCTGAAAAAAAAAAGGTTTTTGAAAGAAAAAAATACATTAGCCGTCGTGATGGGAATTCCAGTTCTTTTGAGAGAACCGGTGCTTTTGGCTCAGTTCATTGAGGAAAGTCAGCGTTCCTAATTCAAAGCCCGCCACAGTTTGTATTCTTCCTTGTTTTGACTTATTTGACAGAGAGAAGAAGAAGAAGAAAGACAAAGATGTAAATAAGTCAAAATCACAAAATAAATCAGCAGCCCGCGTAAACGCAGGCAAAGCTACTTTCGTCTCAATAAACTGGCTAGGAAAGCGAGCTCTGTTGTGGGCACAGAGCTGGACAGCCTGACAACAGTAGCTGAGAGACGGGCACTGGAAAAGCTGCGGTCAATCATCATGGACAATCCATCGCATCCACTACACAGCATTATCTCCAGACAAAAGAGCAGTTTCAGCGACAGACTGCTGTCACTGTCTTGTACTACGGACAGACTGAAGAGATCTTTTCATCCTCATGCCATGAGGGTCTTTAACTCTACCCGGCAGAGTAAAAGCCCACATTAAACCATACCCCCTACATTGCATATTATCGAATTTTATTGCAATATGTATTCTGTGTAGCACTATTTAGATATTCTACAGTGGGCATTTGCACGTCACACTGGGTATTTGTATATTGTATTCTTTTTGCTTTATTATTGTATTGTTCTCAGCTCAGGGATGCTGCTGGAAATGTGAATTTCCCTTCGGGGATGAATAAAGTATCTATCTATCTATCTATCTATCTATCTATCTATCTATCTATCTATCTATCTATCTATCTATCTATCTATCTATCTATCTATCTATCTATCTATCTATCTATCTATCTATCTATCTATCTATCTATCTATCTATCTATCTATCTATCTATCTATCTATCTATCTATCTATCTATCTATCTATCTATCTATCTATCTATCTATCTATCTATCTATCTATCTATCTATCTATCTATCTATCTATCTATCTATCTATCTATCTATCTATCTATCTATCTATCTATCTATCTATGAATTATCAAGATTATTATATTTCTTATCGGTAAACCTGAACTGGAAATGGCATTAAACAGCTAAAAGCCTGAAAAATGTCCAAGGCCCATAGCCCAAGATGGCCATGTCTGAGTCTGCCGGTGCCACTGGCAAGCCCTCATTCATATATTGCAGTAATCTGCACAAGGGGGACTGCAAACAAAAACAAACCTGAAACAAGTGTGAAAAAAGAAATGGTCACCATCTCGCTTGGACCTATTCCCTGACTCAAATTGATAAAATTGCTACTTGTCAATATGCCAAGATTGGTATTGTGCCATCCATTGGCGACCAAGTAGGGTTGGGGAGGGGAATCTTCATGGTGTTTGATTAGGTAAAATCTAGAAACTAAAATAAACCACTTGTGTACATTTGTAATGAGTACAACAACACAGCAATTGCAACAGCTTACTAAATATGTCAATACGAGTGGAGAGTGTGATGGATTAAGAAAGTTGCCTGTGATTGTATATTATTGGCTGCTGAATGCAACATTTATCCCAACATCTATTTCTTATCTCCTTACAATAAAAATGAAAAGTGAACAGTTGTAAAGATTAATTGCGTTTATAACCAGATGAGGATTAATTAAAAAACACAGTATGTTGCAACATTATTGCAAGCGTGTTGGCACTGTCTTGAGATTTCCTACAACAAAGTCTGAATTCAGTCTTCATGCGTACTCAAAATGCCACAATTGACCAGTATGTTTTTTATTCAATCCAAATAAACTGGAGATAATAGTAAACAAAATACAACCTCAAGATGTTTACTGTCCAGCCAAACTAAATGAGCAAAAACAATAACATGCTGTGTATTTAGAGCAAGGGTCTCCGAGGCGGTGGCCACGGGCTCCCAAGTTTCGGTTGATGACCCTTGATTTAGATCAAAAAGATAGATATACTGTACAGTGCATACAATCCAGTCATATGTGCTGAGGTTTATGGCTAGCACGTTACTTTTATAAAGTAATTAGTTCGATTTACTCACTACTTCCAAAACGTAACTGAGTTAGTAAGTTAATTATTCTATACTCAAAGTAACTAGTTACCAGGGAAAATAACTATTTCCGTTACTTTAAAAAGATGTTGGCTGTCAAAGAATTAGAAATTTTATTTGAGTCATTTTAATAGTGAATTACAAAACCTAATATTTATTGCACCTCACCTTATAAATCTACAAAAAAAGGATAAAGCACCAAACATTTTTAACAATTTTTATGTTCAACAAATTTAAAGTCAACAATACAAAATCCCCAAAAATGGAAATTTACCAAATCTTAAGAGAGAAAATGCGTCATTGGGGGGCACCAGCTGTTGATTGGTGGAGAGCCGGCTCCCTTTATTCACTTTCAAGAGCCGGATCATAGAGGAACGTGTTTTTATTAAGATAACATTTCGGTGGAAACGATTCTGTTGCCGCTGTATCCACCTAATGTCAACAGCACCGGTGGCTCACATTTTCCGAGACTCAGCCCGCAATCGTCTTTTCTTTTGTCGCTTAAGTAGATACTATATTTGTAATCGCTTTCTAACTATCTGGTCGCCTCTATTTTGAATGGTGACATGATCCCAAAAAACGTGAAGTAAAACAACCCTGAGGAGAGAGGAAAACTGTCCTGCTGTTGGCTTTCTGCAGCCAAAGTAAAGCACTGCTTTTGACCGTCAGTATCGGTAACAGCGTAGTACAGGCAGAAAAATAATTAGTTGGATTACCCTGATACTGATAAAAAAAAAACTCGTTTAAGTTACGTAACAGCATTGTTTATAAGGGCGTTATCGCCAACACTGTCTGGTGAGATACAGTCAGATTAAAAAAAAAAAATAGAACCTGCATCTTATTTATCAATTGAATGGCAGAGCAAGAAAGTAATACTCCTTTATGAAAAAAGAGTGGCTGGCGGGCTTGACATTCCTGCAATATTTTTTACCCAAAAATCCAAAGCACTGCATAATACTAAACATTTCTGCTTTTAAATATGAAACAGTCCCAGTAGTTGGGATCTGATACACCACTTTCCATAGATGGCACCAACCAGGTTTGAAACTGGGCAGAGGTGTGTCCAATCAACACACACATGTACCTAATTATCATGACCCTTGATGAGAACATTTAGGACAGATATATCATCGTTTCATTTTGTGTCCATTGCCATTGCTACATCTGATTTGTTTTTTGGTTCCTGCTACTGGTTACAAGATTTTGTTAGTTGCTTTGCGCCCACTTTTTTGTTGTTTGTTACTTTGTTCCTTGCATTTCTATTTCCACGGCAGTTTTGTTTTCTTTGCTTCTGCTTTCTTGTTTGGACATTTTGTTCGTAGTTTAGTGCCCACTTGATAGTTGGCTACTTTGTTTTTTGTTCCTTTCATCTTTTTTTCTGATTTGGATGTTCTCATGTTTGATTTTGTTTGAACATGTCATTTGTTTTGGGCATCCTTGTTTGTTTGGTACTCTGTTCCTGGTTTTGTTAATAAATACTATCCATATTTTAAGCACCCATACATCAGCTTCCCCATATGCGTCCACCCGCAAAAGCATAACACCAGGCATACTTTAAAAGAGCTATTTACCAGAGTTTAAGCCCTTGCTTTTTAAATCCTTATTTATTGAGTACTTAAAAGAAAGTGTTGGAATCAGTGTTGTCACCATGCGGCCCATTAGTATGCGATGCAAAAATTTTCAGTCATCAATATGTCAGTATGCTAATGTTAATGTCACCCAGACTGTCACTTATTCCTTCTCCTTGGCTGGTTAAAAGGCATCAATAAAGTCCGAGAGGTGCACACATGTATGAGAAGTAGGGAGGAAAGAAGAGATTTAAGACACCTCCAGCTAACGCTTTGGTCGACAAGCAAAGTTGACACCAGTGACACGTTTCACAGCATTTCACAGCATAATACGAGACTCATGTGATGTCATCTTGTTTACTCAGATTGATGGATTTTGCTAGGCTGCTCGCAAATGCCTCCACGCTGTTTTTTTTTCTTCTTTTTGCACTTTGCTTCAACAATCAATGTGGTTTGTTTTTTTTTCGTTTCTAGAGTCATGGTAGCTGTTTGGGTGACTTTTTTGACCGACAAGAAAAACTGAATAGGGGATACATAAGCCATGTTGGTTGTTTTCACATGTAAATCAATTGAATGCTGTTTTTAATATAAACATAAATAGTTTTAGAATAGCATAGGTTTAAAATGGAAGGCTACACTCAATGTTTACAAAACAAGGTTAGTTGAGCTTGAAAGCAACAGAAATAGCATACAAACCAACACTTACACTTTATGCGTTAGACTAAAATTTTGAACGCATTTTCAAATTAAAACGTGGAGTACGTTGTTTGAAGTCCTTTTAAAGTTAAAGGTTAAATATTTTCTCTATTTAGTATGTGTTAACAATGCCCAAGTAAGTTCAAAAACCTATATGCTTTATTTTCCCCTGCACCTTTCTCAGTGTTTGAAATAAAGTCTGCCCGGACGCCCGGGGCGTGTATCTTTTACGTCGGGCGTACAACTTACACAACGATGTCTGCCCGGGTGGCCGACAACTTTTTCTAGAAAAAAAAAAAAAAAAAATTCAGAGTTGTCTGCCCTGGTGTCCGATAACTTTTTGTCATGAGTTTCAGACACTGCCTATCTGCTTTTATCTTGCTTTTAGAAGAGTTTTTTGAAGCGGAACACATTAGCTTCGGGGAATGGGGACTGGAGGGAGGGCCGGAGGGTGACGTCATGCTCGTCCACTCAGATTTTTTTAAAATTCATTAATATTTGTCAGTGAAGAAGGAAAAGGGTGAAAGTATGGAAAGGCCTGCTTCAGGTAGAGTCCAAAACACCAACCCAAACCCCCCCAAAAATGATAAAGGAGTTTATTTGAGTGCATTTAAGGAATGCACATTCTTGCACACGCATCATGGATGAGCTCACTGAGGAGGCAATGATGACAAAAGCCAAGCGATGGTGGCAAAGCAAGGTTCCTAATTCCTTCCAGCTTCTTTAAACAAAGACAGAAAATCTTGACTCAAAACAATTATTTTAGTCAATGGCTTCTTTATTTTGAAGTGAGACATTCTTTGTGCGTGAATAAACCCCTTGAACATTCGCATTGGATTACCTTTTTGGTAAAAGTTTGCCACTTTCGTTTTTAAGCTTAGCACATGTTGTTGTTTCTCTGTATTCTGGAGAGAGGTTTGTGTTTCACAAGTAAAAATAAAGTGCTTGATAAAAATCCAGTGCTTTTAAATGTCTAAAGTGATCAAAACTGGGCCGATTGATAATTGCTTTATTATACAGTTTTCCTAATTTAACCATAAAATTTTAATAAAATGAGTTAAATCCAGGTGAGTCGTCAAGCTATTATTGCCAAATCCTCCAATTTAAGGTTCAGGTTTTTCGTGGATCTCTGTGCATATGTCGAGAGCAGCTACCGCTGCCCTCCATGCCTCTTCTTGAGATTAGAGTGCAATAAAAGAGGATGAACGTTCAGAATGCGGCGCAGACACGGCCCTCCTGGAAATCAATCCGCTCAGTCGCGCCCCCCCGCCACTGCGCTGTAGGTTTAAATGGGGGCGACGACAGGTGAGAGAAACGGAGCCCAGTTAAGAAATGGAAGGACAAGAGAGGGGGTTGAGGGGTACAAACAGCGAGGAGAGGCCTGATTGAAAGTATTACGGTGAGCTGGCACTGTGGGCAGCCTTAGAGCGCTCGTTTGGGGGAGGTCAGATTGAGGTGATGCGATTGGGGCCTGTTTGTTATTTAACAGCTTGGGTGTTGGGAAATCTCATAAAATGTCAATTGGCCCACAGTGATGCTAGCCTACAAATCCAAAAACTGATTCTTTATTTCTCTAAAAACAGAATACTGATGAGCAGAATAAGAGATTAGACTAAAGATTGGATTTTATTCAAATCATTTGTTTGTCTTGGACTAATTAAAATTATTAATTTCCAATTGTGTATTTTACTTAAGGGATTATCCTGTCCACGTCATCGTGTGTGCTAATTCGTTGATAGAAAGCATAATACTTCTGAAGTTAAGGGTGTGGGGATATACAAAATTACTACTGAAATACTACAAAAATTCCTGCACAAATTCAACAAAAATACAGCAAAAAAACTACAAAAATACTACCAAATAAATGCCACAAAAATACATCCACAGTAATACTACAAATAACTACTTAAATACTAAAAAAATAATTTTATGAAAATACTACAAGGATACCTGTGTTCCTTATTGTGGTGGAGGAGTTTGTGTGTCCCAATGATCCTACGAGCTATGTTGTCGCGGGCTTTAAGCCCCTGGTAGGGTCACCCATGGCAAACAGGTTCTAGGTGAGTGGCCTGACAAAACGCAGATCAGAAGACCTCTATGAAGAATAGAGACATTGGTCCACAATTTCCCTCGCCCGGACGCGGGATACGGTTGCCCCCTTCTGGAGCCAGGCCTGGAGATGGGGTCCGCTGCTCACTGGGTTCAGCCGGGCACAGCCCGAAGGGACGACGTGGGTCCCTCTTCCCATGGGCTCACCACCTCTAAGAGGGGCCAAAGGGGTCAGGTGCGTAGAGAGCTGGGTATCGGTCAAGGGAGGGGTCCTTGGCGCGACGATCCCCGGCTACAGAAACTGGCTTTTGGGACATGGAATGTTACCTCTCCGGCAGGGAAGGAGTCCGAGTTGGTGTGTGAGGTTGAGAAGTTCCGACTATATATGCTCAGACTCACCTCCACGCACGGCTTGGGCTCTGGTACCTGTCCTCTCGAGAGGGGTTGGACTCCACTCTGGAGTTGCCCGTGGTGGAAGGCGCAGAGCCGGTGTGGGCATATTAGTTGCTCCATGGCTCAGCCCCTGTACATTGGGGTTCACCCTGGTAGACGAAGGGGTAGCCTCCCTCTATTTTACAAAAATACTACCACAGAAATACTACTACAGAATTATTGTGATACAGAAATTCTACAAAAATCCTACCATGGAAGTATTACAAAATTAACTACAGGTAGTACCACAAAACTGAATGACAAATATAATGCTTAAAACAGGGACATAGTGTATTATTTTTTTCTGAGTGTTTCAAAACCAATTCGAGGGGACTAATCTTTTTTAAAAACAGGTATAAAAAGAAATACAACATGTAGATTTCTGCATGTATACTCATTTATAAATGAGAAAAATTGTATAGGTCTCCAAGACCGGCCCCATGGCCAAACGTTTTAACCCAATGCGGCCTATGACTCATAGGTTTTGCCCACCCATGGTGTACATGTTTTCTTTAATTATAAGGCTATTTTAAAGCATGTTCAGCATTAATGTGATTGTATGTGGTAATTTGTAACTCGACAGTATATTTTTAAGTCAGCCACTACCTTTCAGTGTAAGTAATCTGGGGGAGTTACTTAGTTACATTTTAAATGAAGTCACTATTAACTGTGCCCTGCAATTGTCTGGCAACCAGTTCAGGGTGTCCCCTGCTCACTGCCCAATGATTGATGGGATGGGCTCCAGCACCCCCGCGACCCTACTGAGGATTAGCGGTGCAGCCAATGAGATGAGATGAGATGAGATGAGACTATTATCTGTAACCAATGACTGTTCTTCAGTAACCCCCCAGACAACGGTAAAGAGCAGTGTTGGGAATAAAGCCGTTATCAACAACGCAGTTACGTAACATTGTTATTTTTTCAGTATCAGCTTAATCTATCGATTTATTTTTTCCGCCGTTGCAACGCTTTTACTGTTACTAATGGTTAAACGCAGTGCGTTACCTTGGCTGCAGAAGGCCAACAGCGGCATTCGCCTGCAAACCTGACGCTGTTTTCAGCAGAGCGGCTTTCCGCTCTCCTCTAAGTTATTTACATCATGTCTTTTCGGATAATGTTAGCCATTCAAAATACAGACTACCGCATAGTTAGATAAAGATGACGGATATAGTATTTACCAATGTGCCGAAAGAAAAGGCAAATGAAGGAGAGAATTGCAAAAAAATGTGATCCACAAGTGCTGTTGACATTTGCGAATGCGGCGGCAACAGAATCGTTTCCTTCAAAATGTTATCTTTGCAAAAACAAATTCCTCTATGATCTGGCTCTTGAAAGTGAACAAGGGGAGCCGGCCCTCCACCAATCAACAGCTGGTGCCCTCCAATGATGCATTTTTTTCCCTCAGATTTGGTCAGTGTCAATTTTGGGGGGGATTCTGTATTGTTGAATTTAAATGTGTTGAACATAATAATTGTTAAAATTGTTTTGTATTTTATCCTTTTTTTGTAGATTTATAAGATAAGGTAACGAAGCGATCCAGCATCCCACCAATAGACAGTTGGTTCCCTCTGAGATGCCTTTTTTCTCTGATTGGTCACTATGCATTTTTTGGGAATTCTGTGTTGTTGACTTTAAATTTTTTGAGCGTAATCAAGGTTATTTTATTTTTTCAATTAATGTATAAATCCATCTATTTTCTGCACCAATTATCCTCACTAGGGTCAAAAGATTGCTGGAGTAAATCCCAGCCAACCTCAGATAGCAGGCAGAGGACACCCTGAACACAGAGATAGACAACTCACTCGCTCATTCACACCTAAGGAGAATTTGACCAGCCAATTAACCTAATGTGCATATTTTTGGAATGTGGGAGGAAACAAGAGTGCCCGGAGGAAACCCACACAAGCACGGGGAGAACATGCAAACTCCACACAGGGAGGGTGAAGTAGCTGGAATTGAATCCCTGGATCTGCATGCAAACCACCCAGCCCCCGCACCGCCTTAGATGTGTAAATGTTTTGTTTTATTCCTGTAATTTTTAGTGTTAATTTTCATATAAAATATGTTTTTTCTTTCATCCATTATTTTTTTCCACTTTTTTTTAATTTAATGTAATCTCACTTTATATTGTTTACTGCTGATTTTTATTTTATCATATTTAACGCTCTTTGTATTTGTTTCACTTCAAGTGTAGGATAAATCTGTTGCGGGTGAGGTGCATTAAATATTACAAGTTTCTATAACACAACTACCTGTCTGTTCAACTCATTTCAACTACATGAATACCGCTCATAAAATATCAAATTATATGATATACAACTTATTTTTTAAGTAATTGAAATAGTTACTTTCTCTGTAAACTAGTTACTTTGACTATGGAGTAATTCAGTTACTCACTATAACTATAACTAATTACCTTTTCAAAGTAACGAGTAATGAGTAGTGAACTGTAACTGGGAAGAGGTTCGTTGGTGCGGACATTTGCACCCTTCTTCAGAATTGGCAGAGATTCATTAGTTCTCTGAAGACAGGTCGCGTCGAACAAGTCATGCCCGGTTAATCTCAGCCTACGAGTTTTAATTCGGTGAGGGTGATTCGGACCCAGTGTAATGAGATTTTATTTTTTTTTTGTACCTGGTGATTACATCGAGTAGTCAAGCGGAAGCAAAACTGATCATGCGAGCACCTTAGGCCCCGGCGCATGAATTGACTCCACCAGACCCCAAATCTATTCTTTGCTACCTGCTGCAGACTTCGGCCGGAATGGTAAGAGGAACAATGCGTCTCCCTAATTGTTTGCAGCAATAACATAATCATTCCGCAGGGCTGACAAGCAGCCTCTATAAAAGGTGAGGATTTATTCAGACGTGCTCGTTTAATCTGGAATAAATGGTTCTCAGAACATCAAATAGAAATGAGGCAAACAACGGGATGAATGTGATGAGGGTTCTCTTTTAATTAATACTTTGTTGATTCGTTTTCCTAAGCAGTTTACCAAAGTGAGAACCAGTGTGCAGAAGTGTTGATGATTATGAGGACAATTAAATAACCGTGATGTAGAGGCAAAGCAGCCCAGACAAGCTAAGTTTATCCATTATTGTGCAAAAGATAGATTTAACCAGTACTGATACACATTCCTGTTGAATTACACAACAAAGATAGGATGTTTTTTAGAATGTATCACAGCAACTACACTGGGTCACTGTTCTACTGGTCACAAGTTCCCTTTTGTTTTGTTCACAATATGGCTTGCTACACTGAAGCAGTGTTTCCTAACCTTTTTAGAGCCAAGGATTGCTTTTTTCCATTGAAAAAATCTCAAAACAATCTTGGAAATGTTTGAAAAGATATTCCTGGCGCCTGTGTCCCATGTATGTTTTGTTTGAAGCTCAAATGATCATGTTACTTGAATGAACTGTGTAAAGATTAATCATTTCAGTTAATAATTTTGCTTACAATTTGGATTTGATTGTAAGTTTGACACGGGCGTGTCAAATATATGGGCAGGATTCGGCCCGTGCGATGATTTTATCCGGATCGCCGTCAATTTCAGAGTATTGCAAAAAAAGAAGCGAGTCTCTATGTCAGGGGTCAGGGGGTTTTTGTCCCAAAGAGCCATAGTAGCTAAATATTGAGGTTTATTTTTTCTAAATGTTTCGAGATAAAATTCAACAAAACCCGCTCTCCAGAAAAAAATCAAAATTTTCAGCGCATTTTATTTCAGTGCATGACATTAGATGATCTGATTACATTTATGAAATAAGAGTAACGCCAGGGCCTATTTCCCGAATCAACAAATATATTGGTTTATACCTGTCTCCCTCCCGCTATTACTTAAGACCGTTGAGACTCATTTTACCCTTTTTTTTTTAAACAGATAAATATTTCAAAACATGGTGCAAGTAGTATTGTTTTATAAATTTTTCAAAAAATACTGCAGACGAGCACAATGACTTGTTGGTCTTTGGTGAAGTCGGCGCTGTGTGCATAGCTCTGCCCACCCCTACCGCTCACCCAGGTTTTTGGATGCTAACGTTTTCTTATGTGGGGTTTCATCATACATTATAGTGAACCTAAAATATTTAATAATTTTCCATATAAAGCTTCCTTAGCGACGCATAGCCAAAACAGCGTCTGTTGGTGTGACACCTCGACTGTAAACTGGAGTTAAAATAATGCTCTTTATACACTGGACCATATTCTTATAAAATGTCAGTCATACATGTACCAGATTCTACACCACGCCGATCAGAATTAAAAAGCTATAGATGAAATTTGCAAGAGTCTTATTCTATTTTTAAGACATATGAACTCATGAAAAAAGCCCTTTTTGGCTCTCGAGCCATAGGTTCCTGACCCCACTCTAGGTCAGGCTTTTTTTTTTAATAAATGTAAACCAAATTGGCACTAGAGAGCAGTTTGAGTTTGTACAGTATTGGGTGGTGAGTGTTTTCAGTTGTAAAACGACATTCACTTAACTGTTAAACAAAACCAGTTAACACGTTTAATGCCAAACCTGAAAACATTTTTCCCTCTGTTGTTTGTAACTAAATGCATTTTGTTTATCAAAAATCCCCTGTCGACTTCCGGTGGCGCAATGAGGTAGACGGCAGCAAGGAAAGTAGCTCTGACAAAAATCACTAAAGAGTAATGTAATACTTACTTGGAGAAAGACAGAAAGGGTACAAATTGTGACTGATATTAAAGAGAAATTCTTCAACAAAACATGGTCAAGAAGGGGAAACTTGTTGAGGAAAAGGGCGCTAAGGAGAAAAAGATCGAGGGAGCAGAAGGAATGTCATCGGTCGACGAGGGACGTGACTCGGCCATCCTCCATGAAATCCGTAAATTACGGCAAGAACACACTGAAGCAGCCAGTGAGAACAAGATTTCTATGGCAAGACTGGAAAAAAGCATCGAAGAGCTTCTGGAGCGCACTGTGTTGCTGGAGCGGAGGGTGGAAAGCATGGAGGAGCTACATGCTAACACGGAAGAGCGAACGTCAAGACTAGAACAATTAACAGTCTCCTTGCTCCAACAAACCGCCAAACTAGCATCAAAGTGTGAGTACTTGGAGTCGAGATCACGACGGAACAACATTAGAATACATGGCATTCCGGAGGGTGCCGAGAGGAACGACACAATCGGCTTCATAACAAACTTTATTAAATCGAACATTCCGACAACAGGACATATGGATTTGCGCATTGAGAGGGCACACCGCTCACTGGTGAACAAGTCTCAAGGTAAAGCACTGCCACGGGCAATTATCGTACGTTTCACCGACTACATAGTGAAAGAATCCGTAATGAAAGAAGCATGGAAGCGGAAGACAACGTACGAAGGCAAGATCGTTTACTTCAACCAAGATTACACCACAGAAATCCAAAAAAAGAGGAAACAAGTAAGGGACGTTATCAAAAAGTTAAAGGAAAAGAACGTAAAGGCACAATCTCCATATCCCGCCCAGCTGAAGATGTTTTTGGACTCAGGAATAAGAACATTCTCTACACTGATGGAGGCAGCAACATTGCTAAAAGAAATGGGGATCGAAGTGGAAGAGGACAACACGGAAACACTGCAAAAGATGTTGTCAAAGAACATTTGGACCACAGTGACCGGAATTGAGAGGAAGACAAAGGAACACCCCCATCATAGAAGGTGACTTACAAGCTCTCATGGAGCAAAACGAAGCCAAATTCGGATTTGGGGTGAAAGAGTAAGGACCATATCTGCCCTTTCTATTATAAATTCAACAAGTTAGAAGTAAGTAAAATACCAAGTAAAATTGTTATCTTTAAATTAAAACAATATATGTGTGTATATATATATATATATATATATATATATATATATATATATATATATTGGCATAGAGCTACGCTAAAATATTTAGTTAGTTATAACTATGGACGACGGTACAAAAGTTGTTCACGCACTGAGTGCATATTTCCAGGAGGGTAGCCACAACTCTCCGATTGGACTCTTGGAAGACATGGGTTTTTGTTTTTTGGGTGTGTTTTTTTTCTTTTTGGTGGGGAATTATGTGTGCTTGTCAATATGTTTGTTAGTAATTTGGTTTGTTTTTTCAATGGAGGTGTTAGTAATTAATGTAGTGTTTTTGTATGCTTCAAAAATCAGTGAGACTCAATACAAATCATGAGCAATCTAAATATTGTTTCATATAATGTACATGGGCTAAACCACCCCATCAAGAGAAAGAAGATATTGAATCAACTCAAGACATTGCAGAGCTCAATAGCCTTATTACAAGAGACACATTTGACAGAGATTGAACATAAGAAGCTAAAAAGAGAATGGGTGAACCAGGTGTTCTACGCATCCTATGGTAAAAGGAGGGGAGTAGCAATTTTACTTGGAAAAGGGGTGGCGTTTAAAGTCGAAAAAGAAGTGAAGGACAATCTGGGGCGATATATAATGATTATAGGGTCAATGGCCGGTTGGGAAATATCAATAATGAATGTTTATGCACCAATTGAGGAAAAGGGGACATTTTTTCAAGTATTAGCTAAAGTAATAACCAACTGTGCGAAGGGAATGTTACTTATAGGAGGTGACTTTAACACTGTACAGAATTGCAAAGTGGACAAGTATCCTTCAGTACATGGAACAAATACAAAGAGTTCGAGGATGTTGAATAACATAACTAAAGAATTGGGATTGATAGATCCATGGAGAGAGAAGAATCCCCAAACTAAAGATTATACTTTCTATTCAAACCCGCATGGCAGCTATTCGAGAATTGATTACTTTTACATTTCAAGACAACATATGCATACAGTAGTAGAGTGTGGTATAGAGAATATTACTATAAGTGACCATTCTCCAATTACTTTGAAACTAAATTTAGACAATGAACCCCATTTTAGGTATTGGAGGATGAATGTATCTCTCCTCTCAGATAAAAACGTAGTACAGGAAATAAAACGGTGTATAAAAGAATATTTCCAAATCAATGACAACAATGAGGTTTCTCCATCAATACTATGGGAAGGAGGGAAAGCTGTAATAAGGGGGAAATTAATTGAAATATCGTCCCGACTGAAACGAATACGCTTAAAGAATCAGAAGGAATTGGAGGATAAGATTAAGGAACTAGAAGAAGAACATAAAAAAATACCAAATGAATCCAGATTACAGGTATTAAAAACAACCAGAAGCAAATTAGATGAACTTTTGACAAATAAAGCAGAAGGGGCTCTGCGCTTTGTGAACCAGAGATACTATGAAATGGGCAATAGAGCCAGTCGACTGCTAGCCTTCCAACTTAAAAAGGCCCAAACAGATAGAATTATATCACAAATAAAACATCCTATCTCTAAACAATGTTTAGTAAAACCCAAAGGTATAGCAGAAGCATTTGCAGGTTTATATAGAATTATACAAGGACTCAGAAAATGACTTAGATAACTACACTGCACATAACTTTTTAGGAAAACTACATTTACCAACACTAACAGGGGGGGATACATTAGAAATTATTCGCCCCATTACAAAACAGGAAATACAAGATACAATAAATAACTTAAAAATAAATAAATCACCAGGAACGGATGGATTCCCGGGGGTGTTCTACAAAAGCTTTAAGGAAGAATTAACACCAGTACTGCATAAAGTATTTAACTATGCTCTAACAAAAGGAGATCCCCCCAAATCATGGTCGGAAGCCATCATAACAGTCTTGCACAAAGAAGGAAAAGACCCAATAATGTGTGAAAGCTATAGACCAGTTAGTTTACTTTGTAATGACCTAAAAATTCTTACAAGCATACTGGCAAAAAGAATGCAGAAATTTATAGCGAAATTAATTAGAAATGATCAAACAGGGTTTATTCCGGGAAGGCAGGGTGCAAACAATATTAGGAGGATACTAAACATAATTACGAGCACAAAATCTAAGACCCAACCCTCGATGTTACTGAGCTTGGATGCACAAAAAGCTTTCGATGGGGTGAAATGGAGCTTCTTACATCAATCACTTATAGCTTTTGGCTTCCCTCAAATATTTGTTGAATGGGTGAAAATAATCTATAAAAACCCTAAATCTCGTCTTAGAGTAAATGGTCACTGTTCAGATTTCTTTGATATCAAAAGAGGAGTCCGGCAAGGGGATTGTTTAAGCCCACTCTTGTTTGCAATAAGCATAGAACCACTCGCAGAATCAATTAGACAAAATGAGCAAATAAGGGGGCTATTTGATGAAGGAGGAACAGAACATAAAATATCATTGTTTGCAGACGACCTGTTGGTAATGCTGAAGGAACCTTCGTTATCAATACCACCACTGTTGGAGAGCCTTAAAATATATGGAGAAGTAGCTGGGTATTCAAATAATGAGAGCAAATCAATAGCAATGATGATATCAGGAAAATGTCCAACAGAGGTGATTGAAAGATTTGATTTTAAATGGACAAATAAAGGGTTTAAATATTTGGGGGTGACCATTACACCACATTCCACACAGCTGTTTGATGCAAATTATGGAATGTTGATAAAAGAAATAAGGAAAGATTTGGAAAAATGGGAAATTTTGCCCTTAAGTCTTATCGGAAGGATAGAAACAATTAGAATGAACATATTACCAAGACTATTATTTCTGTTTCAATCCCTTCCAATTCTGATTCCGGCATCCACATTTAAAATGTTAAATAAATTGATAACAAAATTCCTTTGGCAAAACAAGAAACCTAGAATAAAATACAAAACCCTGTTAGCTCCTAAAGAAAAAGGGGGCCTAGACCTACCCAATATTAAATATTACTATTGGGCGGCTCAAATTAAAGCACTCATCTTGTGGATTACTACAGACAAAGATACGATATGGGTGGACATGGAGCAGCGATCTTGTCCAAATATGCCTGTGGAATCGTTACCATACATATCAGTCACGAGGTGGAAGAAACTAAAAATCCAGAATGAATGGATTAAAGGAACTATTAAAACTTGGTCAACAATACAAAAAAAATTAAAAATATCAAGATCCGTGAATAGGGCTACCAAAATAGCGAAAAACCCAGACTTTAAACCTGGGGCTATGAAGGTAGGGTTTCAAAAATGGGCCCAAAAAGGACTGATGTTGATTACCCAAGTATTGGAAGCACAGGCAATGAAATCATTCGAACAACTCCAACAAGAATTTGACCTACCCAGGAATGATTTTTACAAATATTTGCAACTAAGGCATTACCTCCAGAAACACGAGGAATGGGGTAAAATATGTAAGGAGCCAACTAAGGTAGAGGAATTATTAATATCATATACAAAAGGACAATCAATAAAGGGGGTTATATCAAAACTATATAAAGCCCTGAGAATGGATCTCAGTAATGAGGACATGGCAGTTAAGGAAAAATGGGAACAGGAAACTAATGTAGCGATAAAAGACAACGAATGGGAAAAAACATTGAAAGAGGGACACAAAATAACCAACAGCCCGACATGGAGGGAGTTTGAATGGAAAGTAAAAATGCGATTCTTCTATACACCCTCTATCACTTCAAAATATAAAAATACCTCAAATCTATGTTGGCGTAACTGTGGGGGGGTCGGAGACTTTACGCATATTTTCTGGAATTGCCCTGTAATATTAAATTTTTGGAGAAGTATCCAGAGAGAAATAAAATTAATTGCTGGCTGGGAGTTGCGGTTGGACCCAAAGGCTTACATAATAGGAATTTTGCCAGAAGAATTACTATCTGGTCAACAGAAATATATACTAAGGGTAATGCTTCTGGTAGCAAAGAAAATGATCACAGTGTCCTGGCTGAAACCACAACCTCCTGACATAAAACAATGGAGAGACAAATTAAAGCAAATGTACATTATGGAAAAAATCACTGCAAGACTTCAACTGAAACTTGACCAATTCGAGAAAAGATGGAAGCCTATCACACAAATTTTACTTGATGTCTAAACACCTCCCCCTATTTATTATGTTTTTTTTTTGTTTGTTTTTTGTTTTTTTTTTTTGGGCGTATATTTTTATTTATTATTTTTTTATATATTTCTTTTTGTATGGATGTATTGTATGAACATTTATTCTTCTTTTCTATTAATAGTATTTTTTCTTCTTTATTGTTCCTTCTGTTATTTATGAGTGTGTCAAGTGTATATATTTTGTGTTGATGTAAGATGGTGGAATCAAACCTCTGTCAAAATTGGTGTGAGAAATAAAAAGTTTAAAAAAAAAAAAAAAAAAAAAAATCCCCTGTCATCCTTGATTACAATATGAGAGTACCATACTAATGTAGGCGAATGATAAAGCATAATACTGAAAAACAAGGTCACAAAATTGGAGGTGAAAATTATTTTATCAATTTGCTTCAGAAAAGAAAACCTGATCCTGGCCCCATATATATATATATATATATATATATATATATATATATATATATATATATATATATAGTAATGTAATGTTTATTGAAGGTATTGTTTGATACATTAACCAAAACATGACACAAAAACATAAACTAATGCTGAGAGTGAGCATGGCCAAATATGGTCACCTTACGCCCCCTCCCCTAAGAAAATTTGACAAATCTATTTCTGCCAACCTTTGCTTAAAGGTTTGCACCGTATTTGCACTAATAACCCGTCAGGCAAAAAATTCCAAATTTTTGGTATCCTGAAAAAAATAAAGTTTCCATGCAAGTTGCTGGTAGGTCTAGGCACCCGTAACTTATATCTGTGACCACGTAAACCATCAACACGACAGAACTCAAAAAATTGATCAAAAGGCACATCGATCATTCCATGCAGTACTTTGAACACAAAAATTAAATCAAATCGAATTCTGCGGAGCTCCAAAAAGTCCAAGTTCAGTCTTTGTAGTCTTTCCGGATATGACAAGTTGTGCATCCCAGGTATCCGCTTCGTATACCGACGTTGAACTCCTTCCAGTAGGTTAATGTCCTTGAGTAAGTAAGGGTTCCACACAACGCTATTATATTCTAACCCGGGTCTAACATACACGCAAAACATTCGAACTAAGAATGCTGGGTTCTTGTTGTAAAAGTGTCTGTAAATGTTTGATGCTATGTTATTGGCTTTGTTGGTAATTTTGGCGATATGCGTGATAAACTTTAGGTTTGAAGTAAGAGTGACACCCAGATCCTTACGTTCAGTAACAACATGCAAATCATGATCATTAATGTTATACAGCAGAACAGAACCATGAAAAAACGACTGTGCTAAGCATTTATGAGGTGACAGTTGTAGTTGCCACTGTTCGACCAAAGAAAAACCGATTTAATGTCATTTTGGAGAGAATCAATTGTTCCTGCAACCTGGGTTTTTGGTAAGAAAGCCGACAGTTTAGCAACATCGGCAAAAATTGAGATGTCACTACTTTGAATGGCCTCAGGTAGGTCGTTCACAAAAAACAGAAATAATAATGGTCCTAGTACTGTGCCCTGCGGTACCCCACTACAAACTTCCGACCACGCTGAAAGAACATCATCAGTTTTTACGCATTCTTTACGATTTGACAAATATGCAGTTATCCATTCAAGCAGCTTTCCACTAATACCATAGCATTTCAGTTTTTGTAAAAGCTTGTCATGAGACACTTTATCAAAAGCCTTTCAAAAGTCTAAGTAAACAACATGACCAGCCATATTGTTAACAAAAAACATACTGGTAATATTATTCAAATGAGCTATCAAGTTAGTCATGGTGGAATGTCCGGACCTAAATATATATATATATATATATATATATATATATATATATATATATATATATATATATATATATATATATATATATATATATATATATATATTTGTTTGTTTTTCTAGAAAAATAAGACAATACAACACTCAAAATGAGCAAAGAGAATCTGCCAGGAGATCACAATTACTATTTTCTACCTTATAATTAACACATTATAAAAATGACAAAAATCAAAACATAATGAGCAAGATTTTTACTCTATTGCATACACCGTATTTTCACATTTGAGTGATTGGTGGCAGCGTACAGACAGCGTGTGCGTATGTGTCTGAGACACGTATTTGCTTCTTTGCGAGCCATCGGAATGTTAAGGGGTTAATACGCTCGACTGAACTATCTGAACTTTCTTCCAACTGTAGCGCCTTATAGTCTGGTGTGCCTTATGTATGGAAAATATATATGAAAAAATATATATTTTGGGGGGTTGCGCCGTATAACACGGTGCGCCTTATAGTCGTAAAAATACTGTGTGTAATTTTTTGCAGCTTTATCAAACAGAATGAGTTGTTGGCCTGGAGAGGGATGGGTGCCACCAGGCTGTACTTGCCCAAGACACCCAGAGGGAATGGTGCCCCTACGACCATAGTAGTTAAGGGATCCATCCGCTCACTGACCCACCATACTGCACTACCTCCTGTACAGATACCTAGCATATTAAACAAGGGTAGTCCACTTTCACCTTCTGATATAGTGGAATGTTACAGTTAGTTACCTGGCTGATCACAAGAACAAAGCAATAATACTAAACAATGGCATATTTTTTGCCAAGATGAAATTGGGCAATTTCCTGAAGCACACTAGCCAAGCTCTGAAAAATCACTGTAAAATGTTTGCCTTTTGTCTTTTGCCTGGAGTCGACTTTAGCCCAGAATTGCATCTGCGACCATTTGGAATTCTCAACACATTCCTGCCAGGGTCTCATCTTTAGACATTTCTTGCAGAGTCAAATATTCCCCTTTTAGTGACATGTGGCATATGACGGGTTGACGCTTTGCCGGCAGCAACGAAATAGATGGGCGACAGCCTATTTGTCTCTCTATCTCCAGCAAAAGATGGATGACCCTTCAACCCAGGGTCCGTGAGGGAATATTTTTTCGTGCTTGCAGAGTGAGGAGGAGCCTCTCGTCACCTCTCACCCTGCTGCCACTCATATATCAGAACATCCAAATTTGTTTAGAATAAAAGAGTGCAGCTGATGTCGCGAGTGGGTCGGGCATCTCGACTGCCACCAGTGAAGCAAATGATTGCAATAATATGTGGCGCCGAGATCATACAATATGTGTATGTCAAAAATTAGGTGAGATATTATACTGTCTTTATTCCGGTCCAAATATTTGTAGTGCAATAGTTAGGGGCCAAACTCAGGTTGGTTTCACATATTGGCTTGCAGTCAGGGGAGGCTGCGCCTCAACTGTAATCATGGAAATATAAAATTAAAAATACATCCAATGGTTATATCTATGTAGTGTTAAAGTTCTTTCTCATTTGATTTCACATTCTGGGATTATCTTGTTCAAATTATATAACGTTCCATTCTGAAAATTATGAATACAGTTAGTACGTAATGTATTACTTTGCTGAGCATCTGCAGTTGCAGAATGCGGCCTGTAATTCTCTTGCTTTGTGGCAGCAGTAGATAATCATACCAAGTATTCTAATTTAGTGTACTTCTCATTCCCAAACAATAGAATTAGTGAAAGTTTTAGCAAGCTTAAAGCAAGTCAAGAATTCCAGTAATATTTTTCTTGTTGCATTGACATTTTTTTATAATGGATGATTACTTATCTATTCATTCTTGTGTTAAAAAGAAACAGTGCATACAATTCTTGAATTATTCAAAAGTGTTGTGTAGAATTTTGAACTTTTTTTACTCGCTGACACCATCTTCTGGCTTGTGTCATCATTGCAGCCTCTTTCAGACCCCGAAAGTAGCGCGTGCATGTACGCGCATTTCTTGTATGCGCTCGAATGCACTCTTCCTTTTTCATCATTTTGAAACAGGTCCTTTCTCACTTTTCACCATTTTAATACCACGCTAACAGAAAGCATTTTTCAGTTTTACTTCTTTTGGCCAAAAATCGGAAGTTTACGTTTCATCAGCGGTCTTAAACTCACAGTCCTCCTGTCAATTATTGATTCATTTATGACTGATTGATTGATTGTCAGATCAATTATTAATGTTTTATTTCGATCACATTTCATGTTGGGAATTTAAAAACATATATTTGAGAAGAGGGGAATGTTTCTGTAAGCACTTTTTGTGGAAAACCCAATTGAGCTCAAATTCACCCGGACCCTAGCCCCAAGTCAATTAAGTTTGAGATCCCTGTTTTGGGTGATTTTCAGGAAAAAATATTTAATGCATCTCTAATTTTAATTTCGCAAAATGTGCCCTTAAACATTACTTATGTGTGCTAACTCAAATAAAAAGTTTTAGCTACACACTATGACTATTAATGCTTGTTTGTTTACATAGGCCCAAGTGGTGACCAATCTCAACTATAGTCATCTGGGATACACTCCAGCTCCACTCTTCCACACAACAGCTATTAAATGAGAAGATGCATAGTAGAAGGCTAATGCGGATCCTTTTTTGGGGAGGATCCTGTTTTTTTTTCCTTAGTAATTACCATAAACCATAGCATGAATATATAAAGAGGCACAGACACAAATGAAAGTCTCTGTGGGGGTTGGAAGGTCAGCCACAGATGGGAAGAGCAGGGCCAGTCCAGAAAATTGGACAAAATAATTATCCACGTCCACTCCAGTCTCTTCATTTCCCAAGGGAGACGCATTGCTCATGTTCCCGTGACCGCATCTGCCGATTGGAAGCCACATCACACCCCTTTAAAGGCGCAAACAGTATGAAAGGAGGGCTGGGGCTGCGTCTATTCAATGCACCTAATTTTTTCACATCTGCAGCTTTTTTTCCAAAAACGTTGTTGCGCATCGTGCTCAAGGACTCGCTGCGACACGCCTGACTGAGGTCGTGTCTGAAACGTGGTGCTTTAACTCTGATTGCCTCCCGTGGTAACCATGGGAACAACAGGTTGGGTGCAGGGAGGTTGGAGAACCAGGTGTGAATCTGGTTTCTTGGTACAACGTATGCGAATAAGAAAATGCTACACTGTAGTATGCAATCAAGGTGGACTTTTTTTTTCCGATATATTGAAGTAATCCCTGTTAAAAAGCAGTTTGGAAAGGAATAAGTAAAGGATAATTGGAAATTTGAATAGAAAATACATTGTACTAAATATCTGATCATTTAACTTAAGTATCCGAGGAGATCGATTGTTTTGATTGGTGAAAAATAATTTCTTATTCCAAGCGGCATGGCGGGCGAGTGGTTAGCGTGTCCACTGCAAAGTTTTAAGGTCATAGATTCAAACCCTCGACCAACGTTCCTGTGCAGAGTTTGCATGTTGTCCCCGTGCTTGCGTGGGATTCCTCCGGGCACTCCGGTTTCTTCCCACATTCCAAAAACGTGCATGTCAGGTGAATTGGCCTGCCAAAATTGTCCCTAGGTGTGAATAAGTCAGTTGTATGTCTATGTGTGCCCTGCGACTGGCTGGCAACCGGTTCAGGGTGTCCCCTGCCCACTGCCCAAAGATGAAAATCATGAATGCAGATTTCTACATTGTCGACATACTGCAATGTATTTTGTATGGATTGATCTAAAAGTGCCTTTACTGAGTATGCAACAAGTACAAAGAGAATCATCTAAAAACACAAGAGCAATCGACTGCATGATGTTGATTGTATGTTCATATTAATAAACAGCAATTCATGATGAGAACAATATTTTTTTTTTACAGTATTGTTTTGGAGAGCCACTGCGATTAATAAGTAAATAAACAACAGATGTTTGATAAAATATTGAAAATGTTGATATAGGTGTCTGAAAAAGTTTAGGCACCGCTGTGTTAGGGGCCGGTCACACAGACATTTACGGCTGAATCACGGCCAGAAATATCTGCCTTTGAGGCAGACGCTATTGGACGCATTGAGTTCGCCATTCAGACGAGATACAGTGGTGCTTGACACGAGTTCGAAAATTCGCGCGCGGGTGGCAGAGCGATAAGTTCTGCGCTGCTCAATTCTTCAGAGCGCGGGTACACAGCCCTTAATGAGCGTATTGAGGCTGAACCACGGCCAGAATTTTCTGGCCGTGAGCAGATGCTGTTGGGCGCTGTTGGACGTTTTGAGACCGCCATATAGACGAGATAGAGCAGTGCTTTACTCGCGGTCGGAAATTTTCACGTGGTTGGCCGCGTTCAAAACTTTTGAGCTGCTCAAAAGTTTGAGCACGTGTTAAACCGCGTGCCGCACACGTGGTCAACACGAAGTAATGCGAGGAAATGACGCGGAACGACGTGCTCTGGCCGCGGCCAGGGCGTGGTTACACATGGGTAGGACGGGAAATTTCAGCGGGTAATCGTGGGTGGAGCATGGTAATAGCATGTTCTGCGCCTGTATCGCGGTGTTATTACGTGAAATTAGCGTGTTACGCGTGTGACAGTCAAACGCCTTTCTAAATATACAGCGCGATTTGCCGATCACACGTCATTTGTGCTCGTGACATCAAGGGGGTGAACATGGATCCCCGTCAGCGTAGTTTCTCTTCATTTCGAATAAATCTTTCGGTGCATTCGCAGCAGGGCTTTAATTCTGGGACCTTAACTTGGCCTGTTGGTTGAGAGTAAGAGTCCCGGCTCCTAAGCTTTGTAGCGTATTATGAACTGATTGTAGTGATCCCGTCTCAATCCAGTTATGTTTCTAGGCATTTCTTTTCAAGATATTTAATTAAAAATGATGTCATAAATTGAAATCTTGATCTTCACGGGACTGTGTCTTGTGCGGATATGATTGCTACAGCCCGGTGCCGAGATATGCATCCCCTCGCTAATACAACCACCTTTACCTCGTTTTATCTCACTTTTAGGGAAAGTAATGGCGAACACATAACTAAAACCACATCGTCTTTCATTTGTTGGAAATATAATACAACTCAATCCACTCCGTCTTTGTTTTTGTTGTGAACGTAATCGAACGGTAATGCACACCATATATAAAATCCTCCCCCCCTCGCGTGAACGCGCATTCTGCTGCGCTTCCAACGAAAGCGATCGTATTCTATATAAAACGCTTATTAAAACTATAAAGCGAGCTAATTATAACAATTGGGATATCCTAGTCTATATAACGCGTTTATTTAAACAATAAAGTGCGATCGTATTCTACAAAATGCGTTTGTTAACGTGGATGAAAAAGTCACGCGAGGGCGTGGGGCGATGTGGGTGTTGCGTAGGAGTCGGATTTGGGCACAACACCGGCTCGGGAGCTTTTATACCCGTGGTCCACACTAGAAAATGACGCGATGAGGAAGCGGAACAGTCGCCGGCGTCTGTTTTGCGGGCATACCACCGATGAACAGCGGGTTAGCCAATTTTGCGCATTTTCCATCCCGGGCAACCACGGGCAAAAAAAAAAACGCAAAATTTTAGTCGTGATTCAGCCGCAAACGGCTGTGTGACCGGCCCCTTAGGTCTGGTATGCCTACTTCCACCAGAAGTAGTTTGGAACCGGACATAGGTGTGCCCAATCACCCCACTCCTGTCCCTATTTATCCTGGCCCTTTGTCATTTCGGACAGCACTACCTCTGATATAGTTTTCGTTCCTTTTTCTGGTTTTGACATTTTGTTAGTTGATTACGCCCCACTTGTTTTTGTTTGTTACTTTGTTTATTGCATGTCCACCGCCCAGGCAGGTTTGTTTTTGTTTCTGGTTTCTTGTGAGGACATTTTGTTAGTAGTTTAGGGCCCACTTTTTCGTTACTTTGTTTTTCGAATTCTGGTTTCGGTCTTTGTTTCTGGTTTGGATGTTGTCAGGTTTGGTTTTGTTTGTATATTTTGTTGTTTTGCGAACCTTTGTTTGTTTGATTCTTTGTTTTTCCTTTCATTATTGAATGCCATCTTTATTTCAAGCACGTGTGCTTAAGGTTCCTGCTTTCCCCCATATGGGTCCAAACTCATAACCTAATACCCTAATCATTTCCAAGATTTTCCTTTCAAAAACATTGGATGTTCAAAACAGCAATTTTAGTCAAATATGTCATATTGCAGACAACAACTATTTTCTACATTTTATAAAATATAGAGTTTATAAAATACAAATATTTTAAGAGTGAAAGGAAGTGCATAGGCTTTGCAGAAACAAAAAGGAAAAGGAAATGGTGCCCCAATGGCACTGTGGTTAAGGGAACCAATCAACCAGTTTTAGGAGATCCTTCTTAGGCAGATAACAGCTTCCTACTGCTTCCATTGTGAGTCCGGATTCTGGTTGATATTTGTGACCGTTTTCTTTACAAATGATCTCCATTCAGCCAGATTTGATCGTTTCAAAGCATAGACAGACAACGTTAAAATCACAACCCATATTTTAAACAAGATTCAGGTCTGGGGACAAAAACGGCCAAACCAATGATTCATTTATCAAGATTTTGAAAAGGATCAGAAGTGCCCAAGATTTTTCACAACACTCTAAATACCATCTCATAAACAGCTTCAGGTGCGTGACCTGAGTCAAAGTAGAAATTGTAATTATGTGGAAATGTATATCTTCATAATTGGTTCATGTCAATCTTCTGAGAAGCCCCATAGAAGCCTCAAACAGCAAGTCACTTCATAAAAGTTCTCGAAACAATCTGATGACTCAGTATGTGTTTGAACGCAGTAAACAGATGGAGTCAAAAACCCAATATTGGCGACAGAAGAAAATTAATATTAATTGCAGTTAAACAGTGAAAATGTAAGGTTTTTGTATCACAGTCTCCATTGGCATCTTCCACACATCTTTTAGAGAAATTGCGGTATTTATCAAAGATTCTGTTTTTATCGACGTTTTTTCACTCCGACCCAACTTCAATCGAACTGAGATTTCAACTTGAATTTATTTTCAGAGCACCCAGATGGAACAGAGATGAGACAGACATACTAAATGCGGTATGAGCTGCACACATTAAGCAGAATCCCTTTGGCCTTCATAGGTTTTACGGAATTGATAAATGGTGGTTGTGCGAAGGCTGAGACACACCTTGCAAACCTCTTTTCAAGATTGTACGAAATTCAACAGTGTCTGAAAAAAGCCAAGAAAAATAACAGCTCAGTGACCAGAGACAAGAAAACCATGTGCAACCTTTGGAAAGAAAATATGTGTCCATAGACACAGTGTTCATTTTACCTCTGAAAAGTGATGGGTCCCGGGGACTTGCATGCTCAAAAATCTATGGGACCCAACAGAGATCTATGGGTCCCCAAAATTTAGTGTTATCGAAGTTGAAATTGTAAATCGGCGACAAATATATAAATAAATATATAAATCTATATATTCATTCCGTTTTAATCATCACACTTAATTGGTAATACAAAGCAGTTTTCACTTCAGATTTTTCAGTTCACAAAAATATTTTACATTATACAAAATAATATTGCTGAAATATGAGTCTACATAATCATGCAGTTTTAATCACTTCAGATTTTTCAGTTCATATATTCTTCGTAGTTTGCTGTCCCGCCACAGTTGTAATGCCTTCTCAAGGTCCAATTGCAGCAACGGAATTGAATAGCTAATTTGTGGTTTTCATTGTCGTTGAACCGATCCAATGTGCTTTTCTGAAAGTTCGTATTGCGAAATGATTAATGCAATCCAGTTTTTTTGTCACACTGGGTGCACGCATCACAGAACATGTAGCCTCCATTATCATCCTCCTCAGAGCATAACCAGGAATATAATTGAGTTTATTTTGGCAGAAAAGTCCTTTTCTTGCTAGGAGTATTCTTTTTTTTTTTCCAGATTCAGATTCAGATATACTTTATTGTCATTCTAGTACACGTGTATACAGAACGAAATTTTGATACATCTGACCCGCACAGTTTCCTTGGATGTACAGATATAAATAAAATGTTGTATTGAGTTGGAGTAGGGGCAGCACGGCGGCGCAGTGGTTAGCGCTTGTGCGGCACAGTTCATGTCATGGGAACCTGTCGTGGGTTCAAATCCAGCTCCAGACTTTCTGTGCGGAGTTTGTATGTTCTCCCCGTGCTTGCGTGGGTTTCCTCCGGGCACTCCGGTTTCCTCCCACATTCCAAAAACATGCATTTTAGGTGAATTGGCCCTAGGTGTGAATGAGCGAATGAGTTGTCTGTCCCCGTGTGCCCTGCGATTGGCTGGCAACCAGTTCAGGGTGTCCCCTGCCCACTGCCCGAAGATGGCTGGGATGGGCTCCAGCCCCCCGCGACCCTAGTGAGGATAAGCGGTACGGCCAATGAGATGAGATGAGATGAGTTGGAGTACTGAAGTACTAATAATATACTAAATAATTACAGCTATGAGTATTATACAGTAGTGCAAAGAGTGCAAGAGTAGCAGCTAACCGGATGTGCAAAATGGGCAGTCAGGTAAACAAGTCACTGTACAGTAACAATAACACTGTAGTACGATAGTGCAGAAGAGAACAGGTGTGCAAAGGACTGACTAGGGTATAAAGAACTCCTAGTAGTGCAAAAAAAAACAAAAAAAAAAAACAGAAGTACAGATTAGCAGCAGTGCAGACTTACTATGTGTGTGATTGACCATTTAACAGTCTAAAGGCCAGGGGGACAAAACTATTGCAGAGCCTGGTGGTCCTGCACCGCACACTGCAGTACCTCTTCCCAGAGGCTAGCAGAGTGAAAAGTCCATGATGGGGGTGAAAGGGGTCACTAATGATGTCCTTGGCTCAGGATAGGCAGCGCTTCTGGCCAATGTCCTGAATGGAGGGGAGAGAAGTCCCGATGATTTTCTCTGCTGTCCTCATCACCCTCCTCACACTACCCCAGTCCGAGGCACTGCAGCTTCCACACCACACAGAGATACAGCTGGCCAGGATGCTCTCTATGGTGCCCCTGTAGAATGTGATGAGGGTGGGTGGGGGCAGGTACCAAACAGAGGCGCAGGCTAATTTGATCGTTTTGCAGTTCCATAGCCAAGTGCTATGTTTTGTTCTGTGTTCGGTCCATCTGAAACCTGTCCCTTGAGGGTTTTTTGGGTTTTGGTACTGTAAAGTTCCGTGTGAGTGTGCACTATGATGTGATAAAAGTGTATCGGGAGTTTATAAAGAAACACACGGCTGTTGGATTATTAAATTTATTATTAACTCTATTAATAACCCATTATTGTATTGATTTATTCCTAATTGGTTTACTTATTCATCTCTAATATGTTTAGTTATTTTTCATCTTAATTTGTGTCAGAAAATTTAGATACATAAGAACAATGGCATATTTTTATCAGTGTCATGATTAACGATTGAGAGCACCTGCGACGACTTAATTGGCGCCAACATCTTTTTAAACCCCCGGCTTATAAGAGGAAGTCGTCAGATTGTTATGCGAACTGTTGCCACCAGCTCAATAAGCCTTTTCGTCCGACTCTGTTTCTGCCCTGCTTTTCTCTGCCTGATCTTCGTTGCCAACCTGTTTCCAGACCTGATTTCGCCCCGTTCTGCCTGCCTGTTACCTGACCTGTTTTGCCCCGTTACCTGCCTGCCTCCTGTCACCGACCTCGTTTCCGAACTTGACACCGCCTTTGCTCTCCAGTCTCGGCCAACGACTTGTAATTCCCGCATGTCTCCGATCCTTCTCGCCAGACACAGAAGTGCCACTTCCGCATCGCCTCTCCTCTTGTCCGTCAGCCGTCGGATCGTGGAAGCAAGCCCTGCTCTCCCTCTTTATTAATACAAACTGAGAAAACGAGCGCTATTGGGTCCTGTGTCCGTTTCTGGTCTGTTACAATCAGAGCTTTTCGTGTGAGAAACCTGATGAGGCCCAGCCTCATCCAGACTCTGTTTCCAACACCCTTTATGTAATTTGAATTAGATTTATGGGATTCGCTTGTCTGGCCACACCAGAACCTGAAATTACTACAGAGTTGAAGTATTTGTACTTTTTGTGGTCTTTTAAGTGATAATTAATATAACTGGAGGTTGGATTGTTGGTTTTATGTTTAAAAAAAAACAAAAAAAACTAAAAACTAGTTTGCTGGAATAAAGTCATATTTCAAGCAAGGGTAAAAGTCCAGAGCAACAGGCAATACTACTTTCGTGGCAAATTAGTGCTTCCCAACAGTTAAAGAAGTTGAAAGTTAAATATTTTCTCTATCAAGTAATACTTAAAACATATGTGTGAATTATGTCCAACAGAGTTAAAGAGCCCTTTTTATGTTTGGTTCATCAAACCTACTGTACACACGTTTATCTTTATCTATCTTTTCTTGCCGAACAGGAATGGGGGAACAGGGGGACTGGTTGTTGGGGGTTTGTACATTGAGTATATGTCATGCTGCCTGCTTTTTTTTCATTTCTATTGTTTAGTTCAATGTTAAAATGCTGAAAATGCCAATTTAAACCTCAAGAAAGATTGAATAGAAGAGTTTATTGGAGCATGACTAAAAAAATGCACGTACTTGCATCGTAATGATGATACAAGCCAGATTTGGCGGGCATGAGTAAAACAGTCCCAAATTCCGTACAGCTCTTTTTAGGTTTGATCGCATTTGTTATAGTCTTGTGAAGGAATCTGGGGCATCTTCGTCGTAAGACTTTCAGTTAAACCGAAAATACATCTATCAGCCAGCAGGCAGCTCCTTTCTGAACACAGATTGATTTTTCTCAGCCATTCCTTTTCTTTTTTCCATTTCTTTCACTTCGGGAGGGGAATACAGAAAAAAGGAGTCAGTTGAGTAACACAATCTCTGAGCCCGGCCTTTGCTCACAGGCTAACTGGGAAATTCAATATAACATTTTGCCCCATTTGGATCCCTGCCAGACGTTTGTATTAAAATGCAGTTCCTCCGAGGATGAGGAAAAACTGTCGCTCAGACGGAAGGCATCTTTCCTGCAGCGCCGCAAAAGCCACATTTGAAGTCACCCGTCGATCATTCCTCTTAAACCAGCATTTACCTTATCGAAAGCATCTGAAGGCAAACAGAACAATAATTGCTTAGCTTTAATAAAGTTTCCAAAAGCCCCACTCGAATCGGTTGCCTCGAGGGAAATAGGTTCTCATTACGGCGGGCGAACGCGGGGGAGGAGGCGAGCGCCAATAAGCCTGATTTCATGCGCCGCGTCGGAAAAAAATGAAACCTTTCCGAAGACAGCCGAGCACGTAATGTTTTCATCTGCTTGGTTCCAAGGAGGAATATTAAACGTGAATTACTGTTGCCCCTAACATCTGTAACCAAAGCTTTTCTTCTCGACGGCTCCAATAAACAGATCCACTTGATGGCATACCGAGCGCCTCTGTTGATTAACTCTCGGCTTTGACCTTTTGGAAACGACCGACGCAGATGAAAATAATAAATATTACGACACTTAGATTGGCAAAGTTGGGACCGGATATGAAATCTCGGGTTCTCCAAAGATTTGAAGGGACATTGTGTCAAATTTAGTGCCATGTAGTGGTGAACTAAAGATCATTTTAAACACCCATTTATTTATTTCAAGATTATGCATAAGGTTGCTGTCATGGGATTAAAGTTGTCTCTGTTTTTTTTTTTTTTTGTTACTTATCTAAATCATCCTTTTTTCAAGAGTCGTCTAAAACGTATATACTTTTGCATATCTCTCTGTCTCACTGTCTCTCTGTCTCTCTGTCTCTCTGTCTCTCTGTCACTCACTCTGTCTCTGTATTTCTCTCAGTCTCACTCTCTTTCAGTCTCACTCTTTTAGTCTCTCTCTTATTCTCTCTCAGGTCAGTCTTTCTCAGTCTCTCTCTCTCTCTCTCTCTCTCTCTCTCTCTCTCTCTCTCTCACTCTCTCTCTCTCTCTCTCAGGTCAGTCTTTCTCAGTCTCTCTTTCTCTCTCTCTCTCTCTCTCTGGTCAGTCTTTCTCAGTCTCTCTCACTCTCTCTCTCTCTCTCTCCCTCTCTCTCTCTCTCTCTCTCTCTCTCCCTCTCTCTCTCTCCCTCTCTCTCCCTCTCTCTCTCTCTCTCTCTCTATCTCTCTCTCTCACACACACACACACACAGCCTCAGTATGTCTCACTCTCTTTAGTCTTACTGTTGCGCTTTCCTTTAGCCTCACTCTCTCTTTCAGTCCCTCTCATCCCCTCTGAAATTGTCAGTCTTACTATCTCATTTTAACTCTCTTACAGCCCCCCTCCCTCTCTCACTCTCTTGTTCTCTCTCTCTCTCCCACTCATTCTCTCTCTCTCTCATTCTCTTTCTCTCTCTCAGCATCACTTTTACATTTTCTCAGTCTCTCGATGTATCACTTGCTCTCTTTTAAACTCTCTCTGTCTCACTCTCTCGTCATTGTAACAGAAGTCAACATATGGCTTAGTATGAACTAAGATAACAAATTGAATGGTTATATTGTGGGACATTTTTGGAATGAAGAAAATTAAAGATTCATAAAAAAATATCGCTTTATTTTTCTGATTATACGGTAACATATTTGTTAGGTCACTAAACTATACAGTATTCATTGTTTTACAGATCAACATCCCACTAGTCCGACCCTCGGCTTGTAGCACAAATTTTTTGGGGGCCCTCCATCAATTTGACTTTGACAAGCCCTGCTGTAGGGAATATCACTTTTCAATATAAACCACATAGTAGAAACACAGAAATACCAAAGTTTCAATCGGAAGCTTTGGGTACTCGAACGGCTGCTAGCTGGTCTGTAACACTGGAGACAATGATTAGAGTCAGACGATCAATAATACATGACGCGGGATGGCTAATGTACCGTTGGGAATGGGACGTGGACGGAAAATAACCTGGCTCCGCCATCTCATATCCGCCAGTCTCCACAGGGGAAATAAAAGCCCGAGAAGTGAAAAGTCAACATAAAAAAATATAGTTTGACACCCATGGAACTAAAAGGGATCAAGAAGTCAAGCATGACTTATTATTTGATGAATACACAGTACGCTTCCAAAAGGCTTGCAGCTCAAACTCCAAAGGAAGCTTATTGGACAGAAGAGAGCTCTTCGTCTCACAACCAAGTGAAAAATCAATGCAGTGGGTGACTGGCATTGGGGCGACTGAGAAACAGGCCAAAACGAAATAAGTGCCGTCCCATTCGGTAAATAAGATTGGCGGGAAGACAGACACATGCCGCCAATCCCTTGGGGAAGGCAATGGGATGCTAGGAGATCGAGGTTAATACGTCCTCTCCATTAGGACGATAGCGCCATGTTGGCCGGCTGAGCTCGAATACGGTCTTGATTAATAAGCGCCAACCCACACAAGAATCACGCACACACACGCAAATGAATGAGCAACAGACGTGCGTGCGAGAGAATAGTGATCTAATTAATCAGTGATTGGAACCACTTCTTCCTGAATGCCACCCGACTCGCCTGTGCAGTACTGGCAACTTTCCACGGCTTTTAGCGCTTGGTTTCATTTCAAACTTTTGGCCATGGAAATAAACAGCAAAACACAATTTATTATTTCAGGCAAGAGACACTTAAGGCCAATGTAATTGGCACCACTGCTGCCGCTACGTCCAAACTAACTTTTAAGTATTTAATCTTTTCAAGAATATGTTTTTTATTTTAGACATTAGTTATTAATTAATAACATGTTATTTGAACACTGGATGGAAGGAGCACCCGGATCGATGCATATATCAATATAAGCGATACTAAGTAAGTATTTGTATCGGTTCGATGCTATCTTCCTGGGATGTTTGTTCACCCCTCCACCAAAGCGCTGTTTCTATATGTAGATAAAGCAGTCCTACTCTTTCTCGCCTCGGCCACTCCCCAAGTTTATGCCTGTCTTGCGTGACTGACAGACACACTTTAGCACCTCTCCCTACCTGGCATGCTGCTGCATCTTTTTTTTTTCCTTTTTCTTTTTTTAACTTTTGCTTTGTCTTTTATACCGTTATATATTATTTGCACTTTTTGATTTTATTTTCAAAATATTGTGCAATGGAGGTACAGTTGACATGCCACCATTGTTATATTTGTATTTTCGTTACAGTGGTGCTTTTTTATTTGACTCTCTTGGCTTTTGTTCTGCAACAGTTGTAATAGAAATATTTCCTTTTTTTAATACTTTCAAAATTTGAATTGTAGGTATTAGATTTAAAATAAACATTTTAGCGCTTAAAATCATTGTGTTGCATTGTCGTAAATATGAAAAATATAATAAATAAAAACAAACTCAACTGATCATGACATTTCCAGCCAAAAAAATATCTGTATCAGATCAACATACCATGTATTTACTTGGATCGGATCGATACTAAAATTCCCAGTCTTACCCACCCCTACTGAATGATTAATAGATCTTATCTACATTCATCTGGCAAGTGGGTAGGCAATGTATTGGAACAAAATATGCATTGTTGTAATTTTGAAAAATGTCACTGCCCACATTTAGTCATGGTTTTCTAATTTTGTCGTGTGTAACTTTTCATTTATTTATTTGTAATTATATAACTTCAGTTGTGTTTTATTTTGTAGCCAGAAGTGACCTTAAGTACCATTATTAGGCCTGTCAGATTACTCTTTTTAGTGGAATACACTATGAGAGAAAGAAAACATGAATGTCAGCTCATATAAATCCAGAATACCTGTGCAAGATTAAACAATCACATCAAGCAAAATCCCAACTCAACACTGAAACAGTTTGTTGCAATGGCCTTTTCTTGGGTTACCATTGGTCGGAGTAAGAATTACGTGAGGGAAGGGTCCCACATCGACCCTGGACCTTTGGGAAAACCTCTTTCCCCTTGTTGGACTCATTTTTGCTCAAGGAACCAAGAGAGACAAAAAAAGGGGTTCCTCGGTAGCCACTCCTGGTCCTTGGTTGCCCTGGTTTCGGCCTTCTTTGTCCCCATTGTCCGGAAGGCAAAGGCCAGACGGGGCCCTCCTTTGTGCTCACTGTCCAGGAATAAAGAGCAAGAGCAGACGTTCTTGCCTGCCTTAGTGAGCTGCAGTGTTATCCTTGGTCATCTGAGGCATGTCCTGTGTCCAGTGCCAGTTCCTGTTGACGCTTCTCAAAATAAAGTTCTCCAATTGATTGTTTGATTTCATTTGCAGATGCAAATAAATGATTCTCCAGAATAACTTTTGATGACACACTTATACAAATATTCATCTTTTTATCATAAATAATCACTTTGGGGGTTCAAACCTTTAGTGAACAGCTGAAGGGTCTGGTCCCATTCCTGTTGCTGAAAAAGATGTCTTGTCTTGTTCGTGAAAACTGGTGTAGCGTGCCCTTGTGTGCACTTTAGGAAAAAGGTATATGGAAAAAGTTTTTGTGTGACGGATTGTGATTTTTTTTAAGGCTCCTACTGTCTGTGGCTGAAACAGATTTATGGAAAATGTGTTTGTAGCTAGGTATTCCCCTACACTTTGAAAAAAAATACAATTGAATTAAAAGGTAAAAGTTCAGCAGCTTGATTTCCCGAAAAATGACGGCGCTACCATCAGTAGAACAGTGTTCTCTCGAGCTGTTGGACCCCTTTGATATGTAACTTTTATCTTTGCAATAGGGTTGCAATTAGCTTATGGACTACCATTTTTGGATAAGAATAATGGTAAGGCAACTCAGTATTTGCATGGTTGAATCATCACATGCATTGTCTGTGTCTCAACTATACCCAGAATATCATGGAAATAAAATCCTCCTCGATACCCGGAATCAAGCAAACACACAAAAGACAAAAAGGACGATTTAAAACTGAAACAATTAAAAGTACTCAGTCGTATACTTCATGTTCATGAAAATATAACAGTAAAATCCTAATTAACGGGGTTTCTGCAGGTGTTTGCAAATATATGTTGACGCTTTAATGCCATTTTTATTGCCATATAAAAATGTTATTTACTATCCTACGGGAAACCCACCTAGCTCACCTGCTTGCATAGATACGTCAACAGTTTATATAATAGGGCTGCGAGTTACATACTTTTTCAAGTCCCCCCCCCAAAAAAAATCATAAAGTTTCCTGGAACTCACATATAAAGCTAAAAATAAACGACAGGGTGGAAGAATTTCTTCTTCTGGATGTCTCGGTAGCTTACACATGTTGAAAACTGTTACCAAGGAGACATGGGAAAAGAAGCCTGCAAGGCTTTGAGGCTGAACCTTTGCAGTCATAGCACCCGGGTGAGGCTTAGACACTAAAGGAACATTTTTGTATTCAAGTGGTGGTCAGCTAACCTACTAATCCCTTACTCGCCTCAACCCTTACACAACACAATTTTTTTGTTCCATTGATCTAAACTTGGAACATCCTATTCTTTACTTAGTCAAGTCATGTTTATTTGTATAGCTCTTAATCACAAGAAGTCTCAAAGGGCTGTACAAACTCCGTACCACCACTACACCCATCCCTGATCCGAAACCGACATCAGGGCAGTGAAAAATTAACAAAAATTCCGCATGAGGAAATGGAGAAACCTTGAGACATGAGAAAACATGAGGAAATCTCCCTTCTAGGATGACCAGGATGCAATAAATGGTGCATGGGCATCAACAGATAAGACACGTACATCATCAACATGAAATATAAGTAGTCACATAATGATTATAATGTTTTGTTTTTTATTATAGGCACTTAACACCTTTGTCAGTTCTTACTCTACCCTGTGTGTGAGTCTTTGCAACTCTCCAAGTCACCAACAACATAAAAGTGGAACAAGACTTCTATTATGACTTATACCAGTTCTTTCCTTCAACTTTTCAAAACAGCAACGGCCGGCATTAGAAGCAAAGCCCATTTCATCAATTGAAATATTTGCCTTGCTGCTCTCACACACACTTTTATCCCACCTTGTATTTTATTTTCAGATCTAATTCCAGTACCTGACAGATGAAAGGTTCTTTAAGTCTTTGTATTACTGAATTAACATAAAATACCATAAAACATCAATTCATAGTTTCCAAACCTCACTAAACAGACACAAGTTAAAAAAATAAAGCAAAGTTATGCTACTGCAGTTGACTTACCATTAGTTGGTAGAGCCTAGTTATTTAGCTTGTTGAAGACCAAATGCCAAGGTCTTTGATAACAAGGTTCTATAATATCTCAATATAATTCCTGACTCCCTTAACAAGTGGAGAAACTGTAACAATTAAGAAACAGTTTCTAGTTGGTAGTTGCAAGTTTCTAGTAGTTGGAACAACTCTCCACTACCAGATACTTGTTGCTCTTCAAGCGTACCATTGTAGACTGACGTAAAGAAAAGATCTGGTGTACATTACTCAAATGTCCAGTGGAAAACGCATGATGACAAAAAAATAACCTGCCCTTTGGAATCGTAGAAAACGTGACTTGTTTTAGTTGAATTTTTTCATGAACCAACCTAGAACTTAAGTAGTCTAAAAATAAAGTAGAAATAGGCATTGCAACAGAAATCACATTGAAAATTTCTGTGAAATGGAAATGTCATTCAAATTTCAGGCAGGGAATAGCCACTGTTTTTTTCTTATAAGAAATGAGACCCAATAACAAACAGGTATGTAAGAAAGTTTCAGAATAATTGGAAGGTCACTGTTAAAAAGTTTGGTGAGTAATTCCAGGAAAGATGTTGAAATTGTACAATTTTACACGTTCAGTCAACATAACGTTTACAAGCTTCTGTTCTCAAAAAAATCAATTCAAGTGGGGTAAGTTTGGTCTTATGATTGGAGGTAACCCCCATTGACACAACTGCAAAATCAAATACTGTTGATACGTGGGTACAAACCTACATCGCATACAGGCAAACACCCTCTCTTTCAATTATCTGACATTGTTTTCATCTACAATAAGCAATCTTTCTGTTTGCAGGTTGCTTTTTATTTCATCTGCCTATATTACTTTGAGCTTAAAGTCAGCAACATAGGAAATAGTTTGTCTCCAGGCATTGTGTATTGCAAAAATCATTTCACAAATAACATTTCCAAAATTCGCACTTTACTATAGAATTTGTGGCTGGCTGCTCACATTTGCCCTGGCAGGTTTGTTGGGTCTGTATAAGCCCTGCTCCCACCCCACATGTTACCTACTCTTTGCTACTGGTGACACACAGCCAAACATGTTCATATAAACCAAGAGAACAACAAAACATAAGCTCCACGTGAAAAACAAGAATGACACAGCCAATAATGTTAGGTCCGTGTTTCAGCAGAGAACATGTTTTTCTGCGCTGCATTGTGAACGAAACGTTAATCAATCAATCTTCTTCTTCAGGGGTGATTACATAATATTGGAGGAGACAAAACAACGATTGCTCAATATTGGTGGGGACACATTTCCTTCATCCATACCAAAACTACACCCTTTACTTAATTCATTCAGTAATTGTCTGGGGAAAGCATCGACCTAGTATGGGATGGAAATCAGGAATCCAAAATATTAATGACCAACAACCTCCAAGGTATCACCACAAACGTCAAAATCAACTACCAAGAGCTAGAACATGTCACCAAAATAAATTGACAGACAAAACAGTGTGCAACACCATCAGAGGGATCATTGGATCCTACAAAGATCTGTTGTAAACTGTTTGCAGACGAAAACCGCAGTGGTATGGCTGCGTCACTAGATTATCAAGACTGACCAAAATTATTCTCCAGGGCACTGTCAAAGCGAACAGGAGAATAAGAAAGAAAAGAAAACGAACTTAACGAACAACATCGATGAATGGACTGGTGCAAACTTTGCCAAAAATCAGGTCAGGAACCGTCAACATTGGACAAAGGTGTCCAGAGTTGCATCCTCAGTGGTGCCCCAACGACCCATGTGGTTTAGGGATCAGCCGCATGTATCAAATTGGAGTACTTTTATGCCAGCTGTTATAAATCAATGTGACTGCTTTTGAAGGCATATAGAAATTTACATTCTGTACTTCTCAAGCATGGAAACCACCAAATGAAAAATCTACAATCTCCTTTCACCAGTAAAAAAGTACACTACTAACTTATACATAACATACTTGTACCCGGATGTCTCGGAGCAACAAACCAGCAAAAGGCTTGAATTAATTAGTTAGTTAGTTAGTCTGTCTGTCTGTCTGTCTGTCTGTCTGTCTGTCTGTCTGTCTGTCTGTCTGTCTGTCTGTCTGTTTGTTTGTTTGTTTGTTTGTTTGTTTGTTTGTTTGTTTGTTTGCGATGCCTTACTTGTATGTCGTCCAATAAAATTGTGTTTTAGTGGAAGATATTATTTTGCTCCTTTTCAATACTATTTTACAAATGAAACTGTAGTAAAATGCAGCTTGAAAATATACAGCTGTAGTAAATTAAAAAATTACAGTAAAATTATTAACCAAAATCAGAAAACTGTTTTACCTCCGGAGCCATGGTGACCACAAATGATAAAATAAACAAATTTGGCAACATGATGATTTCAGATTTTGAAAAAGTGTGAAACCGGTCCTGGGGATTTATTTCCAAACATTTTTGACAGTGTGTTGAGAATTTCTTTAAAAGGTGCCCTGTCTCAAAAATGGCTAAAAAACACAACCGTAGCAAACAAATATGCACTGAAAAAAACGGAAAAACAAAATCATGGCTTACGAGCATGGCACCATGCGTGTAAGATTATGAAATGAGCCTCTTGTCAGAGGCTAAACAGCTCTCATCATGATGAAGGAATCTAAAGACGGGACATTTGCACATCCCTTTATTCTACGGCAGTGACATTTTCATTTGACCCGCAGCCGACCGCGCCTGTAGCAACGAACCGACAAAAGACCATTTCTGAAAATAGAATGGCGTGCTGATATGAAAGTGAGGGACCTGTATTGATAGGCAACCTGGCGTCATTTGTCAGAAAGGATACTAATCCGATTCGGTGAAGATGTAAAAGAAATATAATGGGATTTCTAATCACACTCCGATTAATCCATCTTTACCGTGTCAACGCTTTGGCGTAGAATCCCAAAAAATCACTTTCTTCTCGTGCTGAAAGCTCAGCCACGTCCGCCAGCTGGTTGATATACAGCCAGTCAATTATTTTGTCTTCCAACTGCGCCGAAGGAGAAGAAGGCAGTTAAAGCTCTCTGGCAGGAATCAAATCGAGCCATCAGTCAATGTTTGGTGGCGGGCGGCGTCGAGGGTCACTGTGTGTGTGCATAAAACGTGCCAAAAACAACAAGCGGAGGCGGCGTATAAACGAGCCGCAATCCAAAGGAACCGTTAGATAGGAGTTTCTCTGCCACCTCGATATTGTTCCTGACACTTTTGCAACCAGAAAGAAAATTGATTTACTGCTTTATACTGCCACATACAACTGTAGGTTTTGGTATGGTCCTGGAAAAAAGTAATTTCTTACAGTTACTACTTACTTCATCTAAAAAGTAATTCAGTTGCCCCTCAGATTACTGCCACCAAAGAGTAACGCATTACTCTGAAGGTAACTGTCTAGGTACAAATTACTGTCTCTTAAATCCTACTCTCAAAAGTTAACCTGGTAGTATCATAGTAAAAACACGGTAATAAAAAGATAAGTTGTGATTTTAGAAATGCATATCATAGTCGGTGCCCTTTCCACCAATAAGTAACAAAAATAAGCTCCCATCTAAGGGTTTTTTATTTTTTGTGAAACCAATCATTTCAGCTTGAATCCGGATCATCTCAGTCCCTGATAGCAGACAAAACTGGCATAATACAGTCCTCGTATTGTTTTGGTATTACATATAGTCTGTTTTGCTGTGAGTAAATAGGTGCCGCATAGTGTTTGTCCAGTTTATTGCTGCTTGATACGAGGAATTGTAATAATAAGGAGAGCAAATGGCTTATAGCGAGAGGTTGATGTAAGGAAATAATATTCATTTAACAAATTAATTAATTATTATAATTACACCTCGGGTTTCCCTTTCCAATTCAGTACGCTGGAAGAAAATTATACATGCTTGGTTATAGCTGAAGAGCTCACTCAAGTGGCTTCAAATATCAATCAGTGTGCTGCTGTGCGTTGCTAATTTTCCCAACTTGCATCACAAATCTATCAGCTGGAATATTGTGTGCTTTGAGTACGCAACCAAACGTCATTCGCGTAACCCTGCAGGAGTTTCAAAGACTTGAGTGCGCTTTCACTCGGAAGCCCATCCAGCCAAGATGAAGCAAACATTGTGGGAGAAAATAAACTTTTAACTTATTCCATCAGTATTTTATTCCAGGTTCAGCAATGGTAGATTCTTTCTCTGATTCCCATGCACACACACACAAATCAATATCCTTCCAACGAAAACGGATCTTCCGGCAATCCTTCAGTTTTACTTTTTGGCCCCCCCCCCGCTGTCGAATTTTTTCACTGACAGGATCGTGATGGCTGGTGTTGTTTTTGGCCCGGAGCTAAAAAGCAGTTGTGGGTGTTTAGGGGTGAAAGAACATGAGGGGAATACGTTCAGAAAATGAGGGGAATGCCAGTAAACTTCAAATGTAGTTTAGTGTCTCTCAATCTTTTTTGAGCCAAGGCACACCATCGAAAATTTAAAAAAATTAGTGCCTGGCACCTGTTTCATGTTTTTTTTTCTTGAAAGCCTTAATTATCACCTTGCCTAGATTGACATTACAAAGTTTTCCATTCATTTGTGGTTACCATGGCTGTGGACGTAATACAGCAGGGGTCGGGAAAGTATGGCTTGTGAGCTAGATAGACCTCTTTTCAGGAGTACATCTTGGTAAGAGAGAAAATGAGGGCTATGGTAATCTTCTCTATCACTTTCCAATTTTAGTGTATGCAAAGCCGAAGCAAAGCAATAGTCAATATGTTCGTTCCAGAATATATAATGCATGGTCCACACTGCAGTACACAAACAGACCCCGTTTCGGCTGTACGTCTCCATGGAATTCTGTATAAGGAAGCTCATTAAACTATCTATGTTTACCATTGAAACACTTTATGAAACGTACAGAACAAAGTGCAAACATCCAAAAACGCCAGCAAAACAGAGCAAGTTGATTGGGTCAGAGGTAGGGGTGGGCGGATCTTTGCACAAGTAGCGCATTCCCCTGAGTACATCTGTATCCTTCTCAATTGCAGTTTATTGTGACATTTCTACAAAAGAACTATGCTTGCGCCTGTTTTGGAACTACTATTTACAACAAAAATGACAAATTTAAGTACCTCTACAGGGTTTCTTTCTGCATTTACTCCTAGAGGGACCCACCTGATTGCTTGTAATAAGAATTGATCCTAGTCAAAATTGTTATACCCTGGGAGAGTGGAATGTCTTTCTGGGGAAATGAATGCTGATTCAACGAAAGTGCTAAATCAGCTTTTGGGGGCACTTTTAATGTCTAGGGTAACCTACCAGACTGCCTTTAAAAGATTGTGATCCTAGCCAAACTTGGTTTAGACTGGTAGAATGGAATGTCTTTCTGGAAGAAAAATGCTGAGTCATCAAAACCAAAAGTGCTGAGTCAAGCTTTTGGGGGCATTTTTTACATCCAGGTTAACCAACAATTCTGCCTGTGAAAGATGTTGGTCATATCTAGCACACACACCCCCTTTTTATAGACAAAAAACTTACATACTTAGATCCCAAATCAAAACAATATCACCAACCTTGCTTTGATCACGGTTGATAAAAATCTGACCAATAGCATGTTTTTTTGCAATGATTAAATTTCCTGCAGCAGACCAGAAGAGTTCTCATGGCACACTGGTTGAAAAACACCGCTGTAGTCCAGCTGACGATGCCAAACTTACATGATGGAAGGATGGACGGACAGATGTAAAGATGGATTGATTTAAAGTTACGTCATTCATATTCCGGGTGATGTTAATTATGTGAGAGTAAAAGGAGAGAGTACTGTCAAGGATGACGCCCGGACTCTTAATTAGGGAGAGTTCAAAACTAACAAACTGTCAATTATGGGATGGATAGTGAATGAGGATAACTTATTACCAAAATCTTGCAAGAAATCTGACACCTGAAGCGGGTCGGTCAAAGTGACGGGACGGGTTTACCGGAAATGTTTAGCTCAGTGTCACCCGAAAATATTCAATTAAAAACAAGTGCAGAAGCACACAGCGGGGATGGACTGGATTTAAAAAGTTGAACTGCCAGCTTGGAGATACGTGTTTCAGGAGTTCAAGTGTGTGTGGGTGATGTCTTTCTCAGAAGTTCTACTGAGGAGAGTGGGTAGGTGAAACTGCAACTGACTTGTAATTTTTCAGTGAAAAGAAATTTCCTTCAACCTGACACACTTCTTCCAAAGATTTTAAAGAATGTATCAGTTATTTTTTTAAAAGGACGCAGTGTATTATTTGGCACCTCATTGTGGCAATGACATAATTCCTTTTAAAGAAACAATATTGATTTGAATATTAATCAAAGATACGATAAACCTTTGCTGAAACATAGTTTTGATACTTTGCGTGTTTCATTGCGGATTGTGTTCTGCATCCTGATTCGCTAAACAGTCACCCCGCCCCCTTTCTGCTTGTGTCTAGCTGTGCGGCGCACTGCTACGTAGGTGTGGAATTAGACGGCAGGGAGAGAGAGCGCGCCACCTGACATGGCGAATATAAACAATGCTATTGCGAACGAGGAAAAGAATAAAAGGAATAAACGGATCGACAACGGACTTCAATATTGTCCCCTGTAGTGTGCAACATAAAAATGCTTTTAAATACAATTACAATCCCGCAAAGTAATCCTTATTTTTATAAAATATACCTCTTTTCTATTTCTTTGTATCATGATTTCGTATACACAATTGCGTGTATTCCGTTACCCCCCAAGCCTGATTATTATTAATATTATTAAACTGAGCAAAGACTGAGACAGGCTTTCTCCAAAATAAATTCCTGTTATCCATCTGAAATGTGACAAAGCATGGTTCTTTATAAAAAAGGAGAGGCTTAGTTAGTCAGCTGCACAAAAAAATAAAAAAACAATCATTCTCGATGCGCCAACATTTCTAAAATGTCGTTCCAATTAAAAATAATTGTGCCAAACAAGCTAACATAACAGCTTCATTTGGTACATAAGGATAACAATAAACTTGGGGAAAAATAATTGGATCATGTTATAATTCAAACTAACTCTGAAAATTGTATTTTCAACTGAGTTAATTAATTGCCTGATTAATTGACTGATATCTTATTTTTTCCTCTCGTATAATCCAATTCCAATATCAGAATGTATTCAAAACTTTATAGTACAATTGAGAAAACAATTCACAATAATACATTTAGATATAAGAGTCTCTCTTGCATCCATACCTTGAAATGCTGTAGCTTTGACTGTGGACAATAATGACCTATGTTTTTGTTTCATATCAGAATTTAGAGAAGTCTTTTTGAAGGCCTACGGGCAGATTGTTGACCCTGCCAACAAGTATTGGTTAAAATGTGATTGGTTAAATGCTTAAATATGAAAAGCACATATCTGGAAGCAGCACAACCAGGTGAAAAGCAATTAAATAAAGCTGACGGACAATTTTGAATGATTTAATAAGTATTCATGGAGAAAATATAATTAACATCTCATAATTTAGATATTTTACGGCCAGCAGAGAAGGCTTTGCAGGCCCTGACAGTCCACCACTGTTAAACTTTGATTATACTGTATAGGCCTATACACAAGAATTTTGAAGTATTTTCATGATTGTTTTTAACTACTATTTTTACGTATTTTCAGTTAATATTGGACACCAGCAAAGGAGATTGCATAGCATTATTTTTTTTATTTTGCCTACTATACCTCATATTATCTCATCTCATCTCATTAGCTGTACCGCTTATCCCTATTAGGGTCGCGGGGGGGCTGGAGCCCATCCCAGCCATCTCCAGGCAGTGGGCAGGGGACGCCCTGAAATGGTTGCCAGCCAATCGCAGGACACAAGGGGACAGACAACTTACTCGCTCAGTCACACCTAGGGACAATTTGGACCGGCCAATTGACCTGAAATGCATGTCTTTGGAATGTGGGAGGAAACCGGAGTGCCCGGAGGAAACCCACGCAAGCACGGGGAGAACATACAAACTCCGCACAGTATGGCCAGTAGCTGGATTTGAACCCACGCAGGAGGTTCCCACGACCTCAGAACTGTGCCGCACACGCGCTAACCACTGCGCCGCCGTGCTGCCCACCTCATATTATTATTGTTGTTATTATTATGATTATTATACATATTATACCTGTTGTTTGTTATTTTGACGTTGTCACTATCGGCCAAGAGGGGGGCTTTTAGAAAAGTATGGAATTTCTTATTTTAGGTTTGGGTGCTCTCCTCTTCTCCTTGCAAGGTAGAAATACATTGTCCTTATTCTGAGTGTATACCATCTATAAAGAGTATCAACTGTTAAACTAAAAGTTTTAAGTTCAATCACCTCATGGATGTTACAAAAAAATAGCTAAATTATTTGACCAGTTACGGTCACCATAATCTTTAATTTGAAATGTAGTAATGTTTTATGAATAATTTGTCATTCATAAATAAATGTATTTAAAATAATGATATCCCCGTATGACGTAATAGGTGTCTATAAGGGGCGGGGCGAGGGGGCTGGGAATCCCCTCCTCTGTATCAATCCCCCTGAAAAAGTCAAGAAAGTGAGTGTGTTCTTCACTGTAACCACCTTCCATTTGTGGGATACGGCTCCGGTATATACATAGATTACATAGATAGATAGATAGATAGATAGATAGATAGATAGATAGATAGATAGATAGATAGATAGATAGATAGATAGAGAGAGAGAGAGAGAGAGAGAGAGAGAGAGAGAGAGAGAGAGAGAGAGAGAGAGAGAGAGAGAGAGAGAGAGAGAGAGAGAGAGAGAGAGAGAGGTAGGTAGGTAGGTAGGTAGGTAGGTAGGTAGGTAGGTAGGTAGGTAGGTAGGTAGGTAGGTAGGTAGGTAGATAGATAGATAGGTAGGTAGGTAGGTAGGTAGGTAGGTAGGTAGGTAGGTAGGTAGGTAGGTAGATAGATAGATAGGTAGGTAGGTAGGTAGGTAGGTAGGTAGGTAGGTAGGTAGGTAGGTAGGTAGGTAGGTAGGTAGGTAGGTAGGTAGGTAGGTAGGTAGGTAGATAGATAGATAGATAGATAGATAGATAGATAGATAGATAGATAGATAGATAGATAGATAGATAGATAGATAGATAGATAGATAGATACTTTATTCATTCCCGTAGAGAAATTCACACTTCTAGCAGTATCCTTGTGTTGAAAATAAAACAATAATAAAGTAAAATGACTATAATACATAAATACCCAATGTAACGTGTTGATATAGAGTATTTACATAGTGCTACGGAAAATACACACTGTAATAAAAATAGGGTTATATGCAATGTGGGGGTGTGGTTTAATGTGGGCTTTTACTCCCCCGGGTGGAGTTAAAGAGCCTCATGGCATGAGGAAGAAATGATCTCCTCAGTCTGTCCGTGGAACAAGAGTGTGACAGCAGTCTGTCACTGAAGCTGCTCTTCCGTTTGGAGATGATGCTGTGTAGTGGATGTAATGAATTGTCAATTGTCCATTTTACCAGCTCAGTAGCCTAGATGGTAGGGCGCCCGCTCTGAGACTGGGAGGTCACTAGTTCAAGCCTCGGCCGAGTCATACCTAAGACTTACAACATTGGTACTCATTGCCTCCCTGCTTGGCGCTCAGCATTAAGGGTTGGAATCGGGGGGTTTGGTCACCTAATGACTAAAATGGCTGCGCCCTGTTTGGCTGCGGCTGCATCGGCTCGCTACAGTTTAACTGTATGGGTCAAGTGTATCGACATTTCGTTGTGTGTGCATTGTTACAAAAAATGACAATAAAAGTAAATTCTTCTATTTATTCTATTCTATTCTATTCTATGATTGACCGCAGCTTTTTCAGTACCCGTCTCTCAGCTAATGTTGTCAGGCTGTCCAGCTCTGTGCCCACAACAGAGCTCGCTTTCCTCAACAGTTTATTAAGACGAGAGGCATCCTTCCTAATAACACGCATTACAACAATATCGCAAACAACTCAAAATAGATTCGAACTACACTCTTGTGAATCAGATTCTAATCAATTCAAGCTCTGGTTGGAAGATGACTATTCCGCTACATATTATGTATTGCGGTCTTTATGCAACTTGTCCAATATTTAAGTCAAGCAACTTCTGTGAATGCTCAAATTTATCAAAAGTGGAAAGTTTGAAGAACGTCTTGGCAAGCAAAAGTCAACTCAGGACTTCTTCTTTCACACATTTGCACAAAAAAAGCACAGATGGAAAAGTGTCCGCTCCTACCACGCAACAAAAGGACTAACTTTTAATCGGGTTACGTCACCACAACGTGATTCAACCGAGTCCTTGGAAGAGTGAAAGGTGTTTTATTTAAAAAAATAACTTGATGAACTGCAAGAATCAAAAGACTGCAGTATGAAAAGCAGCAAATGTTGTAAGCTCAATATAATACATAAAAGTTAAGCCACGTGTGATGTTTGGGCACGTAGATTGCTGAGTGCTTGAATGGAATAACATTTTTGAGTAAAACTAAACATGAAACAGCCAGCAATCATCTCCCTTTTCTCTCCAAAATAAGAGAGGGCTTCATTTAAAAAAATAATATACAGTGCCATGCAAATTGAAAGGGAAAGGACATTTTCTATGTCACGCCAAGTGTTCTTTTACTGTATCATAAAGAGCATTCGGACTTTGAAAAAGAGGAGAGATCCGTGTTTTTACTTAGCCAACGAAACACACGTGCGCGATAAATGAACGAATCATGACGACTCGTCGAGTGAAAACATTTCGTTCTTTCCAGCCAGCGTGGACAGACCAATTGGGGTTTGTGCAAAAAAAGACGGTGCTGTTTTGTGCATTATGCCTCGAGAACATTGTACCTCGCACAGCAAGTGTTAAACGTCATTACGAGACGAAACATGAACATGAACATGAATTCAAGGATGAGTCTGACATGGCGGAGACATCAAAACGTGCAGTGTCCAGGTACAGCAAACAAACACAGACCCTGAAGACTTTTGTCACGGCTAAAAACGCCACCACTGCAATCTATAACATTGCTCACTGCATAGCGAAGCACAGAAAACCATTTACTGATGGCGAAAATTTTAAAAAAGCATGTGTGTACGTGTATGCAGGTGTGTGTTTGCGTGTATGCGTGTGTGTGTAGGTGCGCGCACGTGCCTTCTGCTTTGCTTTGTTATTTCAAGTTTTGATATTTTCTGCAACAAGATATTATTGATGAATTGTATGGTAGCTGTCCATATCACTTGTTTTTTGATTGTAGTTCATTGTTAATGAAGAATGGTTGATAATGGTTAATTCTTCTGGCAAAAAGTTGAAGTCATGGATGGCTACAGGCTTTTCCAATTGTTATTCACATTCATTTTTTAGCTGATTGATGAACAAGAATATTGGAGGATAAATTTGTCAGTTATACGATTAAAATGTATATCCATGTTGTGTATTTGGACTGGTGTAGAATGACAGCTCTGTTGGATATTAAAGAAATGTTAAAGTGGCACTCAACGCTGAAAAGGTTGCTGACCCCTGATGTAAACAAACATAACTGCATGTATAACAACTAAATGAATAATGTGGTCATCGACTCAATGATGCATTGATCAAACTTACTATAGCTGGAAAACTCATATTATGGTGACAGCATACTCAGTGACCTGGTTTAATAATCAAACAGTTGCCAAAACAACAGTTAGTTCAAAGGGTTCTGTCCAATATATATAAAACACAATTTTGATTACAGTTTACAGTCAAACCCCCATTTTGGCTGTAAATTGCCAGGTAATTCTGTATACGGAAGCTCACTAAGAAATATATGTTTATTGTTGAGACACCTTATAGTAAAAAGTCACAAAATAAATCTTAAACACCCGGAAGATCTAGCCATTTGGATTGGGTGAGCGATATGAATAGGTGGAGCTATACACAGGACAGGATGCATGCACTCATTGATCACTCATTGATATGATTGCTCGCACAGTACTCCGGGAGATTCCTAAATATTGCAAAAGCTTCTTGTATCCATATTCCTATTTTGAATTTTCTCACAACTTTATCCTGGACCTACCTGGTGTCCTCTTTGGTCTTCATAATCCTGTCTACTTAGGTGCATTTAAAATGAGATTAAATGACATGCAGATGAACTCAGTTTGTCCTTGTTCGTCATTTAGGTCAACATTGGATGATTCAGTCATTTGGGAACTTCTGGAGTCGGTTAGCTGAGATGAGAGAACAGAGGGCCAATTTTTACTCCTTTTCAGGTTTTGTTCTTGTTGTAAATGAAATGAAAAATGTTGAAATAATTATGTTATGCTGTCTTACTTTTTAATATTTCATTTTTATCTTTCTTTTGTTAAATTTTGAGTTCCTGTAGCTAATGTTATGAAACTCAAAACAATGTTTTTCTTTTTCCTATGTGTGATTTTGGCCCGGCAATCAGCCACTGGTATCTTCAAGAGTAAATTAGCTCAGATTATCAGTCGTACGATCAGATTGAGATATAGTTTTTCAATTAGTTATAGTTTGAGACACCAAAAACTACAATAAACATTATGGAAACATGGTTTGAATAGATGGTATTTTATTCCTCTTCATTAAGTTATTGCTTAGCTCATAATGTCAAAGGACTGATCTACACTATATCATTATGCGAACTTCAACATTCCGGTAAAGTCTACTATTATCATTTTACTGACATCAATTGGGCTCTTTAAATGTTCTTCAATAAAAATGATGGATTTGTTATTAAAGGGGGATGACGCAAAGAGCTTTTAAGATAGTTTGCAAAGATTTACTACCGGGCACCAGTGAAGGCTGCTCATGCTCATGCAATAAGCTTTTAATACGGTCACTTACATTTAGCCATAAAGACGATTCCTTTTATTGCGTTTTATGAAGCGGACTCATGCCTGTGAATATTTTCATTCAACCGGGTCATTGTATTCTAGGGACAATGAATCGATTGCAACTCTTCGGCTTATCTCCAAAGGAGTTCTGTTTCTCAGCCAAGTAAGCTTTAACGGAGGGCAAAAACTTTTCTTATACACTTTGTAATCCAAACAAGACAACTTACTGCAGGGTTGCTCAATGTGTCGATCTACCGGTGGATCGCACCTGTGGTACTGGTCCATTCTGGAAATATGTACAGGCTGTCAACTAGCGGTCGAATGCGGTATGTCGGCATCAACATCAATGTTGCTCAGGTAGCGCAGTAACAAAGTGAAAACCTCAAAATTTTGTGAATGAATGGTATAAATTGTTACAATTATATTAATGCTTTTAAAATCAATAGACTGTATGAATTTGTATCTACATTTATTGTCACAGTCCTGCACTCAGATTTGGTTTTCTGTCTCTCTCCCTGTTGCTTGTCCTTTCTTTATTTTGGTCACACACTTCCTGAGTCTAATTTCCACCCCACACCTGGTCTCACTTGTCCCGATTATCCTCTAATCACACCTCTCCCTCTTCACTATTTAAGCATTTTTTTCACTCAGCTTTAGCGCTAGTTTTTTGCCTATCTTGTCACGTACTAAGCCTTCTTGTCCCAGTCTTATTGTTATCCCAGGGTACAGAACCCTTGCCTACCCTTCTGAAACTCAAGTGCTGTCTGCTGAATTTTTGGACTGCCACCATTGCTGCCTGTTGGATCACCTATAGTGATGGGCAAAGTGAAGCTTCGTCAACCAATGAGACCTTGGGTGACATGTGCCACACAATGTTTTACTACTTCGTAATAATGGGCAAAATGAAGCGCAGCTTTGAAGCTTGTGCCAAATTAGAGAGGGCGTGTGAGTGGGAAATAGTGCTTGAATCAGGTGCGAACGGGGAGCGAGTAATGAGGGGAATTCCACCTCTTTTAGGGGCCCGGCTCTTAAATGGTGTGGTGCCTGCTCCCAATGGCTGCATTGCTATTTTATGCGTCCACTGACCAAACCAGCCCAGTGAGTTGAAGGTGTGCCAAGACATTTACCCAACTTTTTACATGTTATCATTTTCATTCAGTTGTTATTGATTTTTGTCGGTGTTGCATTTTGAAGTTTTCTTGGGTAAGAAAGCTGTGTACTGTACAGTAACCTCATCTTTTGTATTTCCTTATTTCTTGTTTTATTTATACGATGTGACCATTCATGAATATATTACTAATTGACCTTAGTGTACCTAGTCCAAGATGGCGGCGCGCGAATTCAGCGGCTTCACGGGCTCCAGTTCGTCTTTTGTTTTTCAGTGTTCTTTTATCCCTCATATTTTCCCTTCGACTCCTTTCGCAAATACAATAATATCCACAACATCCCGAGGGATATACAGTGACCACCGGATCGCCCTGGGTGATCTGCCTGCCGACAACGACGGAGCAAAAGAAAAAGGATGCCAGTCGGGCCTGGGCTAAGAAGGCGACCACACAGACCAGCGCTCCCAAGAATGTTCCTAACCAACGCCAGATCCATCATCTACAAAATGAGTGAATTTGAGCTGCGGATCGCCACCAACAGCGTCCGAATTTGGAGTATTTTTGTCATTACGGAGTCTTGGCTTTCCCGACGCCGCAGTCCAACTAGCAGGACGCACGCTTCACCGGCACGAACAAGACGGAGACTCCGGTAAAAACAGGGGTTGGGGACTATGCGCTACGATAACAGCAGAATCATTGACACACACTGCTCACTCGATATAGAGTTTCTAGCAGTATCGTGTAGACCCTTCTATCTACCGAGAGAGCTAACTGTGGTCATTGTGCTTGCTGTTTACGTTCCACCGGATGCTAACGTTCCACCGGATGCTAACGTTAGCATAGCGCTAAATCTCCTGCCCGCTGCTATCACTAAACAGCAGCTTGCACACCCCAACGGAGCTTTTATTGTCGCCAGCGACTTTAATCGGGCATGTTTAAGGACTGTACTTCCCAAATCCATTCAAAACGTGGACTGAGCAATTAGGGAAAAAACACTGGACGGTGTGTACAGTAAGATCAAACATCTAGTTGGATTCGCCCATCTCTGTCTGTCCCTAAACCCCTCATACACCCCCCTCCGGAGGAAAACAAAACCTATACAACAAGGACAGTACAAACATCTTCTTTGTTCCTTTATCTCTTTGTTTTCCTTGTGTCCTCACTGTGAAATGTGGACCTGGAGTGCCACGTCCTATTTCGTTGTCACGATATATCCCATGGTGTGACAATGACAATAAAGGTATATTCTATTCTATTCTAATGCAGTTGATTTGATGTGGGTTTGGTTGCATATGATGTCCTTGGAACGGATTATTCCGATTTTTATTCATTTCAATGAGAAAACGTGTTTTGATTTACAACTGTTTCGTTATACAACGTCACGACTGGAATCAATTAAATTCGTAAGTACAGGTACAACTGTGTGAGAGCAAGTGTTTTACGCATCAAGTTTGGCACACATGGGAGAAGTTTGCCACAGCCAGCACTTGCCTACAGACATAGAAGAACTTGACTTTTGAGACGTACGAGACCAGAACTGGAAATAGTTTTAGCTACCATTTTTTCAAGTCTGCTTTCATAGCGCCGCTGAGCTGACAAAACAAGCACCCCCCAATAATGATGTCTTACTCTTATCTTTGCGTGAATCAGAATAGAATAGAATAGAATAGAATAGAATATACCTTTATTGTCATTGTTACAAAATGGGTTAACATATTGTGACAACGAAATTGGGCATGACACTCCAGTTTTACACATTCACAGTGAGGTATGAGCCAAGAAGATAAAGGAACAGAGAAGATGAGGTTATAAAACAAGGGGGATAAGGCTATAGTTATAATTTACATGGTATTTACACAAGAAATGTCGGCATGTGGGATGTTACATACAGTGTTGTCGTGATACCGTTGGTATCGTAAGGGTTGTGCAATATTGCATTTGGTGCAAAGTCATCATAGTGCAAAAAATAGTCAGCATATGCATTGGTGCAAACATAGACAACATAGTGCAGAAAAAAGGAAATGGTCAGACATTGTGCAAGGTGAGCAGTAAACGTAGTGCAGTCGACATGTGCAAGAACATAGACATTAGTACCATTATATTCGTATGAGGTAGTGTTGGCACAAGTTTCCAGTTTTTTTGTGCGGTGTCTGTTTTGAGCAGTGAACAAACATAGTGCAGACAGCATGTACGTGAGTACCATTTTACAATCGTGTGAGGTAGTTTTTTGCAACAGTTTTCAGTTTTTTTGCGCGGTGTCTGTTTAGGGTGGTAATGGCTGTGGGGAAGAAAGATGACGAATAATTTGGAAGCAACCGGCCCCCGTCATGGTTCTGTAGAGTAATGTGAGTGTTGGCCGAACAGGACACGGGAGGGATGAAAGTAAGACTTAAAGACGGTAAGGAAGAAATAGCCACCTAAAATTAATTTTTTTTCGACTAGATTAAATTACTAAAAAATAGCACCGTACTTTATAAGCAGAAGACTACATTGTGTTTGTTAACACACAGACATTATTTGATCGTTTAAGGTTCTGAAACAGTCAGAATAAACCGTTTGCATGACTAATGACGAGACTAAGACTGAATTAATAAATCTGACAAAAAGCGTTAAGCCACTCCCTCCATAGTTATGGTATCCATGTATCAAATAGAGCAATTAGAGTGGCCGAAACAACAGCAAGTGACTCTTTAGTCGTTATTCCTGATCCCATAGCCGTATCATTTATTCCTTTATTATGTAAACTTATCTCAAAAGACAGTGGAAAAGGGTCTCAATTATTATTTACAAAGTTAGATTCATAGCATCAAGGTGTCCAAAGAGGCTAATAACCTTTTAAAGATGGACGCAAAATGTTGGCAATCAATGAGGTCACAAGCCCCTTACCAACAACACGTAGAAATAGATTCAGATTTGTTAGAGATAATGGTATAAAGACGCTCCCCTACTTATGACCATTGGACTTAATCAAAACGGTGAATATGAACATCTTTTCGGGATGTCGAAAAATATCCAGACATTGCTGTAAGTTAGATTTTGTATCGTGTGCACTTTTTTTACCGAGGACAAGTCAATACTGTAGTGCTGTGAGAGGTCACACAGCATCTACCCTGAAGAAGAAATCCGGCTTCTACTTCCTGGTTCGTGTGTAAACATAACAACATGTACTGTATTGCTAGCAGACAGCATCCACACGGAAGTAAGAAAAAAATCTGCTTCCTCTTCCTAGTTTGTGTGTAAACATTCTATACTGTCTATGTCTATATTATCTCCAACGCGCTAAGAAGTTTGACATTTTTATTGTTCAATCTCGTGGATCCATTTAATATGGCTGGTGTGAAGTGTAAAGGAGAGGTGAGCTGTTTCTTTTGAAATGAAATTCGAATGAGAAAGCTTGACGTGGTTGAGAAAATGGCCAAAACGGTTTTATTTGGCCACTTTTTACCACTGCGGAGGATCTCTTAAAGCTTATCTTCCAAAAGTAAATTTAACTCAACTTTATTTATTTTTATAGAGCATATTATTTTATGACATGTTTATCTTTAGATAGAAAGCCATACAGGTTCCTTATACAAACCTTTAACATACTTATATAAACCATAAACATTACAAAATATAGCACTGAAGCAACTTATGAACAAATTCAACTTACGTAAGTAGGGCAGCGTCTGTATATACAAATGAATAACCAAGCACATCAAATTCAACTAATGAGTGGTGCCATCCTCACTCGTCTCCGGTGAAGAATATATGGACACTACATCACAAGCCTCACAAACCCGATACACTGGATCACAAACTACATATCCTACCTATCCCATAATTTACAAATTTTGCTTTAATCACCAAACGGCACCTTTGCTTGTGTTTGTTTTTGTCATATGCTAACAATGTATGCTAACAATGGTGCAGTGATATACTCAAAGAGTGCAAGTAAACCAACTCCGGTAACTTACTATCTTCTCTCACTAAAACAACAGCAGCGGAATAAAAATAAAACACTTGCTGTTGAACAAATAACTTGTTTCAGTTCCCATCGATCCTATGCACGTTTGGTTGATGTTGAAGCCGCTAGCATGCCATGCATTGTGTGTGATACAAAAAGGGGCAGGGTTAACCTCTGCCTCGCATTCTGATTGGCTGAAAGCAGCGCAGTCGGATCTGTGTTATTTCGTGGCTTTCAAGAATAATCCTAGGAGAAATAATTTAGGCATGATCGACATAAAATATCCTTTGTTCTAGACGATTTTAATGATGTCACTGATCGAAATCAATGAAATAATATAGTTTTCTCCTTTTCTTCCTGACTAGTGTGTTTACAACATGGGTCACCAACAAGGGCTGCCAGTTCAATATATTTAGATAACAAGATATTTTGTTATTGTCTTATTACCAGTTTGGAATTATCAGAAGTTAAACGCCTTTTTCCTCTTGTGATTGATCAATCTGCATATTTTAGGGATTCATTGTTGTTGACTTTCAATTTGTTGAGTTTAAAAAAGGTAACAATTATTTTGTGTTTTATCTTTTTATTTATAGAGTTTTAAATGTTTAAATTTATGTTTTTTGTGTTTCTAAGTGTTAATGTTTTTATATCAAAATATAAAGTTTCCCTTTTTTTCTTTTTAGCTTTCTTTTTTCCTTTCGCGATTGTATTCTTATTCTTTTGTTTGTTTTTTAATATGTATTCTTTTATCTATTTGTCCCCCCATTTAAGATATTGCGTGCATAGCGATACATAATGTAAATGTTCTTTATTTATACAGTCCTTTACAACAATCCTTTCGGTGTCCCAAAGTGCAGTGATAACAAAGAAATAATCATTTAAAACCAAACATAAAAAATTGAATGAATAAAAACAATATAAACAACAGTATCAAGTACGATAAAATGAAATAAAACAGTTAAAAGCTAACCTGAAGAAGTGTGTTTTTAGCCTGGATTTAAAGAAGACCGGGTTATAAATAATAGTCATAATAATTCAAAATATATGAATTAAAGCAACAAAAACAACCTGGAGAGTCTTATAACCCGAAAGACCGCCTGTTTTTCGTAAGTGTCATTAAGTCACAGATTTCCTCGCTCCACCGCAGACTTGAAGAATTTGACGACCACAAGCAAAATGCCGATTGCCAGCTTGGCTTCATGAGTGCTCCTGGCTTAACGTTTCTGTGTTTGTTACACCTGAATGCCAGCCTTGTTCCCATTCCCCACTGTCAGACAGCAAGAATGCTTTTCCTTTTGTTGTGTAAAAAAACTTACAGTAGCATATGTCTACTTGAGCAGTTGTCTGACTAGAGATTGTTATTTATTTATAAAGTAAACCTCCCTTTATATTGGTTTACAGTTAAATTCTATTGAGAACAAAATATTTGATGTACAGTAGGCTCTGTCTACTTGACCAGTTGTATCATGTTGGTAAGTTAGACCAAAATTATTTAACTTATTCTCCACTGTTTACTGCTGATTGTTATTTTATTATATTGTTTACTGTTTATTTTCGTTTCACCCTTAAGTGTAGGATAAATCTGTTTCTGGTGAGGTGCAAAAAATATTATGTCCCCATAACACAACTACTCGTCTGTTCTCCTTTTTTCAACTGACTCAAATACCTCTCAGAAAATTTAAAATTATTTAGCATACTACAACTTCTTAAAAGTAACGGAAATAGTTACTTTCCCTGGTAGTAACTAGCTACTATTACTATAGAGTAATTCAGTGACTAACTCGGTTAGTTGTGAGAGACTATAACTAATTACTTTTATAAAGTAACATGCCCAAGACTGGGGCAGCACGGCGTCGCAGTGGTTAGCGCGTGTGCGGTACAGTTCTAAGGTCTTGGGAACCTCCTGTGTGGGTTTAAATCCAGCTACCAGACTTACTGTGCGGAGTTTGTATGTTCTCCCCGTGCTAGCGTGGGTTTCCTCCGGGTACTCCGGTTTACTCCAACATTCCAAAGATGCATTTCAGGTGGATTGGCCAGTCCAAATTGTCCCTAGGTGTGAATGAGCGAGCGAGTTGTCTGTCCCTGTGTGCCCTGCGATTGGCTGGCAACCAGTTCAGGGTGTCCCCTGCCCACTGCCCGATGATTGCTGGGATGGGCTCCAGCACCCCCGCAACCCTACTGAGGATAAGCGGTGCAGCTAATGAGATGAGATGAGATGCCCAACACTGGTTGTTACTATGTTATTGCCAGGTTTATTATTGGAAGTTGCGTTAAATAGACTCAGTCAACCAATAAAAAAATGCATTTTACGAGAAAATCCCAATGACCCGGTAGCAATGGGGAGCTATTTTCAGAACCTGAGCTGTACTTAGCAGGTATCCTAGAGACAGTGCACTCCTCATTTGAAAAACCCTTAAGTAGACTATGTTCACTAGGATCAATGACAGGATTGTAAGAGCACAACATATAAACCAATTCAAGCATTCATTCATAAATATATTAATTCATAGGTATGGCCAAATATTGAATGGTTTCCTAAAATAGAAGTTTTAAGATATGGTGCGGGTTAAAGTACACATTAGTCACATTATGATAAATTCATTGAGCTCATCAATCATGGCCTTCATTACTTTGATGGGCTTTGGTCCAAAAATTGGTTTGCCACGAGCAAGTCTTAGAATAGAAGTCATCGGCTCATCCGTTCTATTTGTGCAGACCTGGTGGCTTGACACCGTAGTCGCACCTCATTAACATTTCAGGTGACGAGCTTGTCGCAGATATAATTAACAATTCATGAGAGAAGTTTCAAGCCATATTAACATTTTACAGCCAATAAATCAGATTCGCTAACTGCTACGTAGGCTATACGTGCGTTCGTGTGTGCAGGTGTGCAAGCGCCAGGCGATGTGAAAGGTTTGAATTTTGACGAAATGACTCTTGACGTATGTGTGAAATGTATACGCGCCCGCTTATTAAATCGTTAATTGGATAATTCCGAAGTATATTGAGAAAACAAACTTGATGCACCGACCTTCTGTTGTTGATTGAAGAAGTTTGTCGGGTTTTGCTGTTGTTGTCATTGTTGTTTTCTTGGGGCAGGTAAAAAGCGTCCTGAATGGTAAGGACTTTCACCGAGGGCCACATCAACGTAATGTAAGGGTCCCCAATGTGTGGCCTGCAGGCCATTTGCAGCCTCTGAGATAATAGTTTGTGGCCTCTGCCTTAAAGGTGTTATGCAGTGGTGTCAAATTCATTTGCACAGAAGGCCGAAACTCAAACTACACCTTTGGCCGCGAGCAAACAACATTAACATTGATTGTACACTCTAGAACTTGACATTTATTTTGACATAAACACGAATTCAAAACAGACTGGAATATTATTCCAGAACAAACAAACTTAAACATTAAATAACGTAACATACTTTGTTGTCCATCATTCAAAACACACAGGAAAATTATTCCAGAACAAACGTAAACATTAAATAACTTAACACATTTTGTTCTCCATCAAAATGTATTCTTTCATAACTAGACAAATTCAAAATATAAAAAAAATAGAAACATAAATAATACTTTTACCAGAAATGTGTGCTTTTAACATGAATTCAAAACAGACAAGAATATGATTGAAACTACCGTATTTTCCGCACTATAGGGCGCACCTAAAAGCCTTTATTTTTTTCAAAAACTGACCATGCGCCTTATAATACAGAGTGCCTTATATATGGATAAATATTAAGTCGCAGGGTCTCGCAACTAAAGGCAAGCAGCCGCCGCTTAGATTTTTCCTCGTAGGCGATGTGGTCCGCGGTGTATGCTAGGATACATATGCCGGCGTTTCATTTCCCAGCCAATGTGTCAATCATCATTTGAATCGATCACTATTGGCTAAAGTTATTCGGAGGTAAAGGGGGCGGATCCTTTTTATCATTTACAGGCTCGCATAGGCTAAAGGGGCAAAAAAAAGCCTGCAATTGGCCGAAAAACACGAATGTGAATAGCAAGTTTGGTTGTCTACGGCATAGAGGAAACATGTTTTACCAATCTGTATTTGTTAATATTTTACTCTCCTGGATTTACTACACTCACGGATATAGGAGGACCATGGTTGCACATTATTATTGAACGCAACAACTTCGGTGAAATACTCCGGCTATATATTTTCCCAGTATCTTGTTTCAGAGTGATCTAGATGTTTCTGTGATGGGTCTTTTTTTAAATTAAACTCAATTCCAAGTGTTTATTGTCATATGCACAGTAGAGTTGCGAGCGAAAAAGAAAATACAAACTAAGGAATGGTTGGCATTTCTTGAATCCCTAGACTTTAACCTTTTGAATGATATTTGGAACGATGCGTTTGAGTGACATCGTACGAACACCGCATCCGCAAGTGTCTACGACACGTATTTGCTTCTTTGCAAGCTTTGGGAATGTTAAGGGGGTAATAAGTTTGACTGAACTATCTGACCGTTTTGTCGACGTTCCCATTGTAACGCCTTATAATCCGGTGCGCCTTATGTATGGAAGATATAGGACCAAAAACTATTTTTTGGGGTGCGCCCTATAACCCGGTGCGCCCTATAATGCGGAAAATACGGTAATTGAATATCATTCGTAATCAACATTTCTATCTACCCTGGTCATATCCTTCGAGAGAAGAAACCTACAGCAAGACAACATAACCAAGACACGTAATCAACGTAAACATTAAATAACTTTCCATACTTTGTTCTCCATAAAAATATATCCTGTCAAAACTATACAAATTCAAAATATGAAAAAATGTAAATATATATAAAGTATGTGCATTTTCACAAAAAAATATGTGCTTTTAACAAAGTCTTGGTTCGACGAATGGGGGCTTGGGGAGTACTGGCAAGTGACATCATTCTTATCATGCATATATATATATATATATATATATATATATATATATATATATATATATATATATATAATGTATAGTATAATGCATGGCATTGTGTTTAAAAACAATAGAGAAGGCCATCAGATTTCATCTATTAAAAATCAATTTTATTTAGAATTGTATTTATGTACATTTGTTGTTGCAGACAAAACAAAAATCATACAGCAAATTGTGTTTGCAGTAAGTAATTGGTTCATTTTGTTACTTTTAGATGGCCTCGATGCATTTCAGTATCCCAATTTGTACTGTATCACTTTGAATATTTAGTGAAAACCAACCCCAGGCTGTTTTTGCAGTTGAATTTGGTACCATTTCAGATTATAAATTATAGGTAAAACAGGCTTGGCTGCCCTTTGAGATTTTAGTTATTGATTCCTGTGTGGCCAGAAGGGGAAGGCACTTAATTTTAAAAACATTCATGTTGAAAGATTTTTTTTTTCCTGCAAATTTGCAAATCTGTTGTCTGCTTCGGTGGCCTTGGATTCACCGTGGATTACAATCTAACTACAGGTAAACATTTCACGTCGAGTATTTGTAATGAGAGTGTAGAACATGGAATAAGTTCCAGTGGATATGCATTTAGGACTAGGAATAGGGGGCCCTCAAATCAAATTTTCCTTAGGTGCCCATGAAGGCTTGGGCTCATAAACACTTCCATTAAAAATACAAATACCTCTTTAGAGTCTCATGCAAAAACGCCTCGCAACTTTGGAATGGCAACTGGCACCAGCGCGTTCAGTAGAATATTAAAAACTCAAGGTGACTTTTTCAGCGTGCTATAAGGAATCTCAGAAGGATCACAGCTTGTCGTTTTCAAACTTTTCAAAATCAGACAAAGATGGCTTTTGCCCACCCGCTGCTTCAAGCCTCCGAATCACACTGTCCTTTCAAAGTGAAAGATACTCTTTGTTGTGGTAATTACGAAGGCTCACTTTCTGGCACCTCTTCACTAATGAAACGTCCTACACTTTTTTTCGCTCTTTGGCAGGGACCAGTGGAATCGCCACTGCGTTTTTTACTGTTGTCTTGCTGCCCTCTTTTGGCTTTAAACGGGACAACATGTGCTTTAAAGCAAGGTTTTAGTCTAACTTGAGGGTGGACTCACCATCCCATCCTAATTAGAAACTGCGACCCAAATCAAGGGGAAAAAAATCCACTTTTACCCGTCTGTTGTGTTAGGAATTGGCATTCCTAACCACTGTTAACGGGTCAATATTGACCCAGCGTCGAACTCATACCTGGCCACCAAAAAGAAAGGAGTATCCCTCATTATAGTCAATGCAACATCCTAACAAGCATTGCATGCACCCATAACCAACCAACCAACCATCTGCACCTCTTATCCTCAGTAGGGTCACGGGGGAGGTGGAGCCCATCCCAGCCACCTTCTGGCAGTGGGCAGGGGACACCTTGAAGTGGTTACCAGACAGTCACAGGGCACACTGAGACAGACAACTCACTCGCTCATTCACACCTAGGGACAATTTGGACCGGGCAATCAACCTGACATGCATGTTTTTGGAATGTGGGGGGTAACCAGAGTGCCCGGAGGAAACCCAAGCAAGCATGGGGAGAACATGCCAACTCCATGCAGGAAAGTTGTCAAGTGCATTTGAACTCATGACCTCAGAAGTGTGCCGCGGACGCCCGGACGCATCCATCATCATATATTCCAATTGTAATTTGATTTTATGGCCCCTGAGACACATCAGTTAATATATTTTATAACCTTGAAACGGGTCACTGGAGACCCTAACACAACATAATGGTTAAACCTAAGCAGAATATATTAAGGTAAAATGACCAACAAAACCAAAACAACTTCAAGTAATAATTATAAGGATCTGGTACTCCACTTTCCTCCAGACGACACCAACCGGGTTTGGAGCTGGACACCCCTGTGGCCAATTTTCCCACATCTGATAGTGAATACCCTGACCCTGTATAAGGATTGGTGGACAACAGGCAGGGTCGGGTCATGGCCATTTCCATGCCACTTTCATCCTGCTTTCTGTTATAATGTCAGGTTTGTTTGTTTTTTGTTCATGGTTTGGACACTTTGCTAATGATTTTAAGACCTGGTTTGATTTTGTTTGAAATCCTGTTTTTGTAATAAATCCCATCCTTTATTTAGCACACCTGCCTGCATTTGGGTCCACCTTCGCAAAATCTAACAAAAGTAACATTTAGTTCACAGCTCAATTAACAGCATTTTCAATGAAATCCAAAATATTGTACTCAAGTAGCTTCCGCATTTTTAAAACCCAGTGTGGAATATATGACCACTAGATGGGAGTGTATTGTCTGATGCGAGCGAGAGCCAGTGCTACAGAGCACAGCGTGGCGAGTAGATGCTAGACAACTACGGTGGCGACCCAAGTGTGGATTCCACTGTGTAAATCAGATACAAATTTATAGACCTATGATTTTTTATAAAAAAACTAATATTAGTATGGTAGTATTTTTGCATAGTACTCCAATTAATCTTTTTTTTTTTACTGATTATATATTTTTGGACCACTAGGAGACTCTAAATATAACACACCGTACCCTTTAACACACTCAAAATGCACAAACATAAAATTGAAACGTGGAACATTGTTGTCTGGCTTGTTTTGTCTACCAAAAAGTGAACTACCCTCGTGCGGTCGTGATCCACTATCCCCGATTTCATATTGCTGTAGAGCTGGACCGGCAAAGCTCACTTTTGTCGGGAGGCGTGCCGTTCTGGTCCATCTAAAATGTGGCCGAGATGAATTATCCATTATTGCTGGGAGTGGTTAATAAGAGAGCAAATCTTTGTCATGGTTCACAGCTTTTTTTTTTCTTACCACCTAAAATGATTATCTCAAGTCGACTATTGCTGCGAGCAGGGACCGGCTAATTTAATGTTAGATATGGGGAAAGGGGGAATACTTGGTGGATTATCACGTATTGCGGGGGGTTCCGCTCCGCATAAACCCCAATAGAAAGAGTACGATGGGTTTTGCCAAACGCAACATGCTTTAAATAAAGTTTACCGAGTGTTTTCTGTGGTTTGAAATGGCGAGTTTGAACTTGCATTTGTAGGTCATCATCTTCATCTACTGTTAAGAAGTGGAATTGACACTCAGTTATTTTTGTTTTCTAAGCTTTACCAAGGCAATACCCTGATAGTAGGGCTGCAACAATAAATTGATATAATCAATTAAAATTGATTAAAATCGATTATTTAATGTGTTGGCAGTAGATTTCACCATCGTGACATAGTGCAATTGACTTGTTGAGTACACATGCTTGTAGTACCACTTTGATTCAGCAAATTTTAGGCTACTTTTATGGCGCGACGCCCTCTACATCTTGTTACGAACTTGTAGTAGCACTTTGGTCCAGCAGAGGGCACCTCGAAACTGTAATTTGATGCACATGGTCCTGTTTATTCGACAGAATACAGTACTCGCATTCTCCTTTGCCTCTATTTTTGCAACATCTTACATATTTGCAGGTGTATAGGATTGATTTGTATGTATTTTGTATATTGTTAAGCTATTTGACAAACACTTGGATTTTTAGGACTTTTTATTGTTTTATATTATAGAGTATTCTGTTGTTTTTTGCACTATTTTTCTATGTGTGCAAAACTGCAATACTTGAATAAAGAGGATAAAATTTTAAAAATGTGTTTTTTATCGTATATATTAATAAATCAAAAAATTAATAATTAACTGATTCAGCGGATATTAAAATAATCATTAGTTGCAGCCATACCTGCATCCAGGGTTGGGTAGGGTTACTTTAACTTGATTACTTTCAATTACTTTTGGATTACTCCAATACCAAATATGCTAATAAAAGACAAAAGAAACTAAATATCCAGACTTTCTGTGCGGAGTTTGTATGTTCTCCCTGTGCTTGCGTGGGTTTTCTCCGGGCACTCCGGTTTCCTCCCACATTCCAAAAACATGCATTTCAGGTGAATTGGCCGGTCCAAATTGTCCCTAGGTGTGAATGAGCGAATGAGTTGTCTGTCCCTGTGTGCCCTGCGATTGGCTGGCAACCAGTTCAGGGTGTCCCCTGCCCACTGCCAGAAGGTGGCTGGGATGGGCTCCAGCCCCCCCGCGACCCTAATGAGGATAAGCGGTACGGCTAATGAGATGAGATGAGATGAGAAACTAAATATGAATAAAATTCTGACTCACAACAGGTGGTAAGCTTTCTCTCCCGGCTTTGATCTCTTTGATCTCCGGCCAAACTAACATAAAATGCGACAGAAACAAAATGAAAATAAATCCCAACAGCTGCCGTTCCATGTGTTCCGTTACTCCCCAAGCCTGCACAAAATTTAGTAATTTTATCCATATTTAGTTTCTTTTGTCTTTTATTAGCATATTTGGTATTGGAGTAATCCAAAAGTAATTGAAAGTAATGAAGTTAAAGTAACCCTACCCAACCCTGCCTGCATCGCACCGCAATTAAGTCCTTAAGGCCCTTTTGGGTCCCGAGCCACCATTTGAGAAACACTGCTTAGAGAAAACCTTTGAGATCAAGCTCATTAAATGAGTCTTTAATTGCTGGAATGTTTGATCCAAGAGCAATGTAAGGATTTGAAGGATTGCTATAAAAGGGGCATTGTGAGTTTAATATGAACTTCATTTGTCATTAAGGCCTCAAATGCTCTCTATTGCATAATACCTGCTGGCATTAGTCCAACTGAAGCATCCAGTCTGATGAAACATTTGGAAGAAAGCTATTTATGGTTTGCACAAGGGAAAACATCTTCCTCTCTTTCAAAGTTTAGCGCAAGTTTAGCGCAAGGCGTGAGTTAGCAACAACGCATCATTTCCTGAAACTCTGCTTGATTCAGAAAAACAACTAGGCCACATTTGTATACACAATTGGGGTCAGAATACAGTTTACATATTTTTGCATGAAATCAACTTTGCATTTTTAATATGAATCGAGGAAAGCTTCTTTGGTGTTCTTAGTGCAACTCTGTGGTTTTCTTTTTCAAACATTGGATTTGTCTGATGGTGCTGTTTGAATTAAGTTGAACTTGTATCTCTCAAAAACAAATGAGTCTTTTTCCTGGAAGTTGTATTCCCCTAATTTACTGATTATAAAATAGCTACAAGATGGCAGATAATACCGGTTTGGACCAATGTTACAGGTATGATGAGCTTAAACCAGTGACATGCAGTCTGGGGAGGCAGGTGAGGCACAGCCTCACAAAGGAAATATATGTTTGAAAAAAACTGTATATAAAATGTTTATATTCATTCAGTTTAAAGTTCTTTATTATTTAACTTCACACTTCTGGGGTTTCCCTTTTCAAAATCAATGGCTTTTCTGTCATGATTTGCCCATTGCCCTCACCTGTGCCCGCTCCAGCTGCTGCTCGTTTCCTGATTGGTTCACCTCCTATTTAAACTCAGTACTCTCATTCACTCCTGGTCGGTCCGTCAATGAACCTCCGTACTTGCAAGGCAAGCATTTTTGACTCTGGCTCCCATTCTGTTCCCGACCTGTCCTGTATCCTGTTTCCTGTATCTGGTATCCTGTATCACGTATCCTCTATCGATCCCCTGTCCCTGGCGTCTACGATTACCTGACTTTTTCCAATCTCTGACCACGTTTCGATCTCCCGTCCCGGCTACCCAACTTGTTTCTGCCCACCGACCATGCTCCGATCTCCCGTCCCGGCTGCCAGACTCGTTACTGCCCTCGCTCCTATCTCGTGGGCTTTCTGCTTCTTCTGCCCAGGCATCGCTGGCAATTGTTTTCCCGCGCCTGACCTCTTCTCTTCCGCAATAAAGCTTGGTGTGAAACGTTACTAGTTTGGGTTTGCCGTCTGCTCTGGTTCTGACATTTTCACATTATACAGTATTATGATAGTTATTGATACATTTAGTAATATGTTACTGTGGTGTGCTGCAAGTAAGACATCGAATTCTCTTGCCTTGTGGCAGATCACGATAGCGAAACCAAGGATTTTGATTCGGTGTACAACTCAGCCCCAAATACAACAATAGAGTTAGTATTGGTAAGCTAACAGCAAGTCAAGCCGAGTTATCCGGCATTTTTTTCTCGGTGCGTGGTCTTTTTCATTATGTAGTATTACCTACAGTATGTATTGATGTTTTTATTCAAAAGTAGCAGTGCAAAGACCTCATTTATAGGTTAAGATAAAACAATAAAACATTTTTTAATATGCTACAGACAGACTGTGCCTCACCATACACAAACCTCACTGCACGAAACTGCCTTGAATCTGTACCAATACTCATACCTGGTATTAGCATACACACATACTTGTCAACTAATACGTTTTCTCTGCATTATGTATATATATATATACACACACACATATATATATATATATATATATATATATATATATATATATATATATATATATATTATACATATATGTACACAGCCATATCTCCCGTGGAAGGTGGCTAGAGTCATTTCTGACTCTTTTTGGGAGATTCAGAGGAGGGGATTCACTCAACCCAACTGAGGTGTTGGGAGTCATTAGGTGACCAAACCCCCCAAATCCAACCCTTAAATGCCGAGCGCCAGGCAGGGGGGCAATGAGTACCAATTTTGTAAGTCTTAGGTATGACTCAGCCAAGGCTTGAACCAGCGACCTCCCGGTCTCGGAGCGGGCGCCCTACCATCTAGGCTACCGAGCTGGTGTAAATCCTTATGTAAATTCTTTTATTTTTGCGAATTTGATGTTTGTTTTTCTTAACTCTTTAATTGGTAGTATTCTCTCTCTCGTTTTGCTCATTTAGACTCTAATCTGGATGGTCTCGATCACTGGTGGAACACATCGTCATCGAAGATTGCTAACATTGTCATAATTCTCTACATCAGTGGTCGGAGACCTTTTTCGTGCCACGGACCGGTTTAATGTTTGACTATATTCTTGCAAACCGTCCCAATAACAACGTTAATAATAACAACAACAACAACAATAGTAATAATAATAATAAGCTAAAATCCACTGTACAAACAATAGACCATTGGGGATCTAGATTGTATCTCATCAGTGTGATAATTAGATGCTTTTTGCTTTAACATCAACTTTCCTCGTGAGTTGGTGGCTAGGATTAGGGGCTCTCACCACTGTGATCTGGGTTTGATTCCCGCTGCATCTAATGCTGAGCAAATAAGATAAGATAAGGTTATCCTTTATTCACCCCACGATGGAGAAATTTATTTTGTTACAGCAGTAAGACCGTGAATAATGAATAACAGCTAAAAATATGAACAGTATAAACAAGTATTTAGAAATATAAAAAATGAAAAATAGAATATTTCCAATGGCAGGCTGGCAAAATAGTTAAAGTAAAGTTGCCAGTTTGTGTCGCGATACGGATCAATCATTGCTTTATTATGGTTTTGTACTACCTTAGAACTTTGGTGTAATGCCCACCTAAACATTGTTTTTATTTGGGCTGAAAAAGATGCGTGTATCCTAAAAATAAATTCGGGAAAAGCCAAAATTTAAGCATCTTTTTTCTGTCTGTGCGGCCCGGTACCGGTCCGTGATGCAGTGGTGCGAGTAAATAGCTGCCCTGTTGAGTTTGTAAGGTTTGTTATTGTTTATTAAGGGGCATTGCGATCAATAATATGGAGAGCAATTGGCTGAGGTTGGCATGTATATATACCCATCAGTATTTTAAACAATTCACCTCTGTCCAGTTGTTATCCTAAAAATGTATGTACACTCCCCTAGTTTGTGTAATTTCAATCAAACAACATATTTCGATTTTCAATTCGACATGCTGTGATTTCAAACGTTATTCAACCATTTGCCTACTACAACACTCCTTTTTGGGGAAACGTGTACTTTGAGAATGTTGTGGAAGTAAAAGAGACATGCTTGCAACGCTACATTAAAAAGCTTTTTCAAGTTCACGTTTTTTAATGTAGGCGGAAAGTGAAGTCAAAGTTTGAAGATTTATTGCTGGCAACAAAGAAGCCAACACTTCAGCAGGGAAAAAAAAAACACACATTTCACGGTGCTGCTGTTTGTGTGTGTGTGCAAATCGGCTCCCTCCCTCCTTAAGCTTCCCACATAGCAGCAAAAAGGTGACGATGAATTCCTGCCCGCAGCGCAGTCTATGCCTGCAGGGTATATTCATGACTCAAGGTGGAAGTAGAAGTATATAGAAGAGAACTGTGGCTCAAAGCTAAGTGCTGAAGATTTGATGCTAAAAGAAATATATTTTATCCCCTACGTTTAAGTCAAGTCACATTTATTTGGATAGCCCTTAGTTACAAAATGTCTCAAAGAACTGCAGAGGTTACAGTGACAGCATCCCCTGATTTTAAACCAACATGCTGGCAAGGAAAAACCCAAAACCTCAGCGCAAGGAAAATAAGACACCTTGAGAAGTGGCCTTACAAGTGGAAATCCCCCTTGCGAGATGACCAGGGTGCAATAGATTTGGCATTGGGTAACAGTACACAAAATATATTGAACATCAATTAAGAAAACATAGGTAATATGTTGAAGTTTGTCCAGTAAGTGCATGACAGCGACGTTTCATTGAGCCTGTAAAATTGTCCAAAAAGTCCAAGACTGCAACGACGCTGCTTCCCATCTTAACAAGTAGAAAAAAGTTTTGTAGTACATTTGTATATCTGGGGTCCATGGTGACAGACAATGGGGACCTAAAACCAGAGATTCTCCGCAGAAGAGCCCTGGCAGCATCTGCTCTGCAGTCTTTCTGGAAACCACTCTGGCGGCACCAGACCATCGCACGCAAGACGAAGCTCCGCATTTACAACCTCGCCGTACTCCCTATCCTGCTTTATGGCTCAGAAACATGGCCCCTGAACGACACCCTGGCCACAAGAATCGATGGTTTTGATAGCAGAGCTCTCAGAACCATCGAGAACATCAGGTGGCCCCAGCGAGTCTCCAATAAAGAGCTCAGAGCCCGCACGTGCCAGCCCCAAGCATCTTCCTTGGTCGCACAACGCCGCACCCGCTGGTTTGGCCATGTCCTTCGTCTACCACCAGACCATCCGACACGAGCCATTCTCCAGTTTGACCCAAAGGCCGCAGGCTGGAGACGACCACGAGGGAAACCCCGCACTCGATGGCTCGACGTCGTTGCGGGCGACCTCCAACAACACGGAGTTGCCGTAGAGGATGCAGAACAGCTGGCACAAGACCGCCAGCATTGGAAAAACCTGGTTCATCTGGTCGGCTCAACGCACAGGGACGGGACCCCCCGACCTTCGCTGGAGCAATAAGCAAGCAAGCAAGTACATTGCGGTCACACGATTGACTTAGCGCCTATTTTGGGAAGGAACTTTCCACATCAGGTTGGCAATGCCTAATGGCATTGTTTTTCAACCAGTGTGCCAGGGCACACAAGTGTGCCGTGAGACCTTGTCTAGTTTGCCACGGGAAATTGCCCAATTTTATAATTTTATTAGTATTTTATTAGTATTTTATTAGTATTTTATTAGTATTTAAATAAAACATAGCTTTCTGCCATTGATCGCCCTGCTGTAACATTCGCCCATACCGGTAGGTGGCAGCATTTACTTTCTCTCCTTTTATAAAGCAAATATCTGCTCATGAGACAGACAGGTACATATATTGATCACTTATTTTGTTTTTAATGAAGCTTTTTAACATTTTACAGCAAAAAATAATAAAATAAATGGAATAAAGTAAAAATCATAACATGAATATTATGTTGATGTTTTACCAAAAAAAGACTGAAAGAGTTAGAGCGTAGTGAAACATATTTTGTTCCACTAGAAAATCTTTTTTGCTCATTTCTAGTTTGTTATTTTTTCTAGAAAAATTTGATAAAAATATAGTAAAACTTGAAAACAGATGAAACATGTAATGTAATACAATCCCAAATCATAACAAAATTATTAAACAGAATGAATGAATTGGTTTACCTCCTGACCCACGGTGACCACAATAGATGATAAAAATGTTAATTTTAACTTTACAGTACTTTATTTACACAGCCCTTTACAACAGTCCTTTCAATGTACCAAAGTGCTTATACTTATAGTTTATATAGTCATTTTGCCGACATGATAATTTAAGTAAAAAATCAACAACATGAAACTGGTACTGTAAATTCATCTTTAAACATTTTCTACAGACGGTGTGCCTCAAATGTTTTTCATGAAAATAAGTGTGCCTTGTGTCAAAAAAGGTTGAAAAACACTGCCTTATGGAGTAGGAACTGTTTTTTTTTTTTTTTTTGCAAGTCCGAGTGCCAGTAAGTCCGCTTTTCTGTCCTCTGAGACTCAATGAAGTATAAAGGTAGACCTCGTAAAACCATGTACGCGTTACATGTATAAATTTTGTATGCATTTCCGATCATTTTAGTCCCCGCCAAACATCAATTTCACCTTGCGATCTCATCCTCAAAATAAATTAACGCTGTATTCCGGTATTATGGTTTATTTGTGCAATGATTGATCAATCAGTACATTGCTGACGAACATTGCAAGGGCAAAAGAATATGGGTTGCGACGGTGAGAGCGCCAAAACTTCAACAATAGACCACCAGTGATACGGATTACATACGAAAAGGCATTCGTGTTATCTTATTATCAGATTAACTTTTACTATAAGTGCCAGAAAGGAGTGTTAGATAATGTAGAAAACAGAACGTATTTATTTGTGTATAACGCACACTCCTGTGTTAATGTAGAAAGTTTTAAATCAAAAATCAGTATACATTTTTGTTTCACATTTTGGCAGCTGAAACCAAGTATCTTAAGTGACAAACGTTGAATATGTGCAGCCATGACGAAAACAATTTATCAATAAAGTAAACTATGAACAGGATACCAAGATGTCTTTATTTAATGTCCTTCAAAATCCGATTCATCATCAAATACACAAAATAACAGTTTACCTCATCGTGCTTTTTTGCGTTTTTTGATATCTTTCAGGATGAATTTTTGTTTTCTCCATTCTCTAGCATTCGTTTCGGGCCCTATGAGTAAAATAGTGTTATAGTGAGATAAACTCAAACACCTTTTTGTACAACATCTGTATAACTAGGGTCTAGTGGTTTGATGGTGTTGCTCTCACCACAGACACCTGGGTTCAATTCCCTTTGCAAAACATATTCTGCGATTTTGGTCAGTGACATTTTAGTCTAATCAATCATAGCACTAACTCAGGGGTCTCTAATGTGGGCCTGTGGGCACCAGCATCACCCTAAGGACCGCTGAGGTCCCTGCAGACCTGTTCTGAAGATAGCTTACCAGTGCTGGGTCATTGTGATTTTCTATTAAAAAGATTTTTGGAGGTTCAATTCACCCAACTTCCAATAATACTCCTAGCAATAATATATTAAAAACATTGTAATAACATGATAGTTATGGGTCAGCCAAGGCCTGTTGTTTAGAAAGGTAATGGCAAGGAGGATCCAGCTTTTGAAAATAGTAATTTCAGGTTCTGTTACTAACATACAAAAGTTTGCATGGACATGCCCCTTTTTTATCTCTCCAATTTAAATTCTCCCTATGTTCTTGCCTGGAGTCTCCCCCTCGTAAAATACTGGTGTACTTGTGACTCCAAGAGCCAAGAAGAAATCTGCAGACTTGGGAGTGTTCTCCTGCCAGGCCTTGGTACTGTTGATGGCTCTGACCCCTGAGATAAGATTGACCAAAAGATCTGTTTACTGGCAACCTCTTTACGGCTATTTCAAGCTCAGAGTGCCCGATCTTGGGATGCTAAGCAGGGTCGGGTCTGGTTCGTACTCGGATGGGAGACAACCTAGGAATACCAGGGGCTTTATTGCGCAGTACAATCAATGCAACTTGGCTTGTATTCCTGTGCATCCTAGATGTGAAAAATAGATGACAAAATACTATTGTAGGAGGGGGGTGCGCGCTTTATAATCCGGCACGCCTTATAGTGCTGAGAAAACGGTACTTGTTTTCTTTGGTATTCAAGAAAGTGAATGTGTTAATTTTTATTGGTTTTTCTTTGCGGAAAGTGCGACAAAAATCCTCTTGATCAAATCTTTCTCGCTAATTAATGAGCGACTGGCCCCCAGACGACAATTACATTTCATTGACATCCCCCATCAGCACCCGCCCCCCAGCTCCTATTGTGTTGTTTTATTGGGAGGAGGGCGTGGAGCCTCCGCGTCACAGAAGAAGGGAGTTGCACTCAAGTGGTAGATCTTAACTTTTCTTTTTGAGGCAGTCATCCCACGCAGGGATCATGTCACAGTAACGGAGACAAGCCATAACTTTTCAAGATTTTTTATGGCGTTTATTTTGATTGAAAACATGGGTGCCCGGGGCGCGCTGCAGTGGACTCTATTCACGCTGTTTTGCAACTTTTTCACGCACGGTTTTCCTCCTCCACCACCTTCGTATGATGATATCCACGCTGGAGTTGTGCACAGGCACAGAAACAGGTCAGTAAAGTCTATTTCATATGCTCATTTTTTTCCTGACAAAAAGTTCACTCAGGGCGTTTCTCCTGCTTGGCTCCAACTTGGTGTGCGCACATGCTACGCAGATGCCAATTTTTTTTTTTAAAGAAAAAGCATTTTTCTTCCCCACATCCCGTTTGTCTTTGTACTTTATTTTACTTTACAATGGTTTCTCCCCAAAAGAATGGTGGGGGATGTGCTCGGTAGTTGACGCCAAGTGGGTTGTCCACATCTGTTGCCATTAAAATGATTACAAAATGGACAACACTCAAATCAATACAAGTGTTTGCATTCTCTAAATAAAAGGTCATTGGGAATTTTAGATGACAATAAATTCAAATGGTTTAATCGAAATTTTGTATTAAAAAAGAAAAAAATAATAATGGATCATAACATTATAATTACTGTATTTTTTGGACTATAAGGTGCACATAAAACCCCCCAAAATAAAAGTGCGATAAAAAATAAGAGTGCGATTTATAACCCGGTGTGCATTACATACACCGCAGAATACGGTGTGTGTTAGTCCTTGATGTTTTACAATTAACTTCCGTACTTGATAAGCATCGCTGTTCCACATCCTACAAATCACATTGGGGGCGGCAGTGGCTCAGGAGGTAGAGCGCTCGTCTTGGGATCAAGAGATCTCAGTTCAAATCCCGGCTCCTTCGTGTTACATGTCAAAGTGTCCTTGGGTAAGACACTGAATCCCTAATGCCCCCAATAAGCAGGTTAGCGCCTTACATGGCTGCACGGCCGCTATTGGGAAATGTGAAGCACACTGTAAAGCGCTTTGGGAAGTCTTGACTTGAAAAGCGCTGTATAAATGCAGATCATTTCATTTAATCTCATCGTATGCAATGGGATTCATTGTCAGGGCAGTAAGGACACTTCTCCACCAGACCACCAGTGCTATCGATCTCGTATGACAAGGCATCAGATTTTATCTCATTATCACACTATTTTAGTCACTGATTTGCGTAATGCATTCTGATAGGTTAAAAAGGTTAAAAAGAATCCACTTCTTCACCTGTGAGTCGATAACATTGCAAAAGACAGAAACAGAAAGTCTTTCAACAAAATACTAGACCAGAATCAGAGTCACATTTATTATCACTGGGTTATAACAACATATTTAGAGTTGCACTCCAGTTGGCAAAATATATTGTATAAAAAATAATAATAATTAAAAAGTATACAGTATTCAACTCTAATATATAGTATTCACATCTGAACTAAAAACTACACAACCAGGATATTGCAATTTAAACCAGGACATTGCACGACAAACTGCTGTATTGTACTTAGAACCGGGATATTGCACTTAAAACTGTGTTTTTTAGTATTGTTGCTAGCTCTGGGGATGAAACTATCCTTCAGTCTGTTTGTTCAGGCCTTGTGAAATCTGAATTGTCGGCCCGATGGTAAAAGTTGAAAAAGGCGGTTTCTAAGGGGCAATGAGTCTTTGAGGATGTGAAAGCTCTTTAATGTAACATATAACATATTATGCACATATTAAACCGAGAGGATCTGACGCATAGTTCAGTGTTCATTTTACCTGTGAAAAGTGATGGGTCCCGGGGACTCGCATGCTCAAAAATCTATGGGTCCCAACAGAGATCTATGGGTCCCCAAAATTTAGTGTTATCGAGGTTGACATTGTAAATCGGCGACAAATATATAGTATAAATCTATACATTCACTCAGTTTTAATCATCACAGTTTATTGGTAATGCAAATCAGTTATCGCTTCAAGATTTTTCAGTTCACAACAATATTGCACATTATTCAAAATAATATTGCTGAAATAATTATATTAATCTATATTTTCATTCAGTTTTAATCATCACAGTTAATTTATAATACAAAGCAATTATCACTTCAGATTTTTCACTTCACAAAAATATTGTACATTATACAGAATAATATTGCTGAAATATTAGTCTATATATTTGTGCAGTTTTAATCATCACAATTAATCGGTAATAGAAAGCAACTTATCACTTCAGATTTTCCAATTCATATATTTTTCGTGGTTTGCTGTCCCGCCACAGTTGTAATGCCTTCTCAAGGTCCAATCCATTATTATCATAGCGTAACCAGGAATATAATTGAGTCTATTTTGGCAGAAAAGTCCTTGGTAGGAGTATTCTTTTGTTTGTTTTCTTTCGTCAAATCGTTGGCTTCAACACACGTGTTTTCCTTGCCTTCGCAATCTTCCGAAGAATTTCCTCACTGTTTTTTCGTGCCGTAATTATTGCCGTTGTTATCACTTTCTGCATTAAGTTTCGACTTATTCCTGACACTGAAGAAATTACCAATTTTGTGTTGATTTTCACATAATACTAACTTTTTTTGGAGGCATACTTAGCCTTCACCTTCCCTCAACGACAACCACCACAACAATGACGTAATCTCGAAACAACGAGATCTCATTTGCCGAGATCGGCGTGCAGACGAAACTCGAACCGCGAGACCAAAACAACAATGGCGGATCTTCCTGACAAAAAGTTTGGAGTGCTGTAAATCTTTGTTTAAAAAAAATGTTATTGGGTAAAAATGACAATTTTGTGTCAAAAAGTTGCGTCCCGGGGACGCACGTTTATTTGACACAATGCGTCCCCAGCAAAAATGATGCGTCTAGGACGCAGGGACGCTGGCAAATGAGAACACTGATAGTTGAAGAAGTGGAGAGACTGTTTAACTTATCAGAATGCACTATGCAAATCAGTGCTTCTGGCGCCGTGAGTAAAAATAGTATGATAATGAGATAAGCTCTGATGTCTTTTCATACGCTATCTGTACCAGTGGTACAGATGGTAGAGGTAAAGTGTAAGCGTCTTTCCCGCCAGAGTATGATTTCTGTCCAAACAATGTTCGGTGTGTATATCATTTGCTGTGTGTAATCTAATGCGCCTTAAAGTCCAGTGTGCCCTGTGTATGAAATATATATAACAAAAGACTATGTTTTTGGGGGGTGCATTATTATCCGCAGGGTTGGGTAGGGTTACTTTCACTGGATTACTTTCAATTACTTTTGGGTTACTCCAATACCAATCATGCTAATAAAAGACAAAATAAACTAAATATGAATAAAATTATGACTCACAACACGTGGTAAGCTTTCTATCCTGGCTTTGATCTCTTTGATCTCCGGCAAAACTAACATAAAAGGCGACAGAAAAAAAATAAAAATAAATCCAAACAGCTTGCCAACATCATTTTTGCCGTTCCATGTGTTCGGTCACTCCCCAAGCCTGCACAAAATTTAGTAATTCTATTCATATTTAGTTTATTTTGTCTTTATTAGCATATTTGGTATTGGAGTAATCCAAAAGTAATTGAAAGTAATGCAGTTAAAGTAATCCTACCCAACCTTGATTATCTGGTGCAGAAAATATAGTAACTTTTCAAGTACATCTGCCACTGTGCTGTGGTTCTTCCTAATTTGCATTTCTTTTAGGCTAATATTTTGTTCACCCACACCCAAAAAATAGTTTCTCTTCACCTACTTTTACTGTGTTTTTCTAATATTTGTTCACTTTTAATGTATTTTTAAATGAATTGGTCTAAAATCAAATTTTTCCCCACGTTAGTATCGTGTGTATTCCTCATTCCCTCTTTTTTTTTTAAACTTGATTCATAATACCTCGGTTTTGCGTAATATTGCGCCAGCACTGGAGCTAGTCCTAGTCAATTGCAGGCCTCTTTTGAGACAAACAACCATTTTCACTCTCATTCCCAACAACAGACGTTTTCAAGTTTTCATTTGACCTCGCATGCGTAGCTCTGGGATGTGGGAGGAAACCGAAGTATCCTGTGTAAAATCGTCAAGGCGCAAGGAAAAAAAGCCCAGATTTGAACCCAAGCTCCAGGTTTTTTTCTAAACTTTAATGTGAATTATTCATCTAATTATTATTTTCATATATATATTATGTAATTTGGTCTACATTACTGTTTGTGCAACCTGCGACTGGCTGGCAACCAGTCCAGGCTGTCCACTGCCCGAAGACGGCTTGGATGGGTTCCAGCATCCCCGCGACCTTACTGTGGGTAGGCGTTGCAGATAATGGATGGTCTATTATTTTACTATAAATTATTTCTCTACACCGGGGGTCTCCAATAAAATACCACCTGAGTAGCCCCCGGAGTGGTTCAATAAATGTATCATGAGTCATTGGGATTTAAAAAAAAAAGGTGATTTCTGACTAGCATTATGTTTAGTGATTGTCTGAGCCTTTTTTAACCTCTAATAATGACGACCTGTTAATAGCGTAGCAAAAAATAAAAATAAAAAAACGTCAATAAGATTTTAATTTAGAAATGCATATCGAACTGGTAGCCATTCGCACCAATTATAAAAAAATGTTGCTCTCAGCTTTAAAAAGGTTGGAGACCCCTGGTTTTCTATGCAATCGCTATAGCAACGTATTCGATACACTCTAGTCAAGTCAAGTCATGTTTATTTGTATAGCCCTTAATCACAAGGAGTCTCAAAGGGCTGCACAGACCACAGATTATTCCAAACCACAGACTATTATTACACCATCCTCTGATCTAAAACCTACATGAGGCCAGAGAAAAATTTAAAAACATCAACATGAGGAAAATAAAAAAACTCAATTGGGTTAGATATCAACCAATCCATGATTTGGGTTGATTTGACCCTTAGTCCTGGGTTGTTATAAAAGAAATATTACCACTGTCACGAGACGTGGTGGCGTGGAAGGTGACCGGACCAGAACGGAGGCAGGAGGCATGAAGGGAGAACTCAAATGCGTTGACGATCCATAGGTTTTATTTAATAAAATAAAAGTCGCCCAATACTCCGAGGCAAAACAGAACAATACAGAGTTCCTCCGGCACGAACTCAACAGGACAAGGCATAACAGACTAAAACATGACAAGGCATAACAGACTAAAACAGGACAAGCATAACAGACCGGGATTGTGTATAAGAGTAATGAACCAGCACCCGCCAAACCCAAAATCCAGCCTTAAATAGCAGAACAGCAATCAGCTGATCTGCTTCAGCTTGAGTTCGGGGGCGTGGCATACTGGTCGTCATGGCGACCGTGACAACCACAGAGTTGGTTTATTTGTTTCGCAAGAAAAAAATTAACTATTTTGTAGTAATTCCCCCAAACATGGATTTATTATATAAAAAATAACATATAAAATGAACTCGCCAAAAATTGCGATGTTTATCCTCAGAATTCTTCAAAATGTCGTCAATCTGTGTAAAACAACCCTAAACAGTAATTTGAAAAATTGTGACTTCATAGCTAGAAAATCTTTAAAGGTTGAGTAATTTCGTAAACAAAAAAAATGAATCTTTTTTGTAAAATTTCTTTTGGAATTATTTTTTATCCAAATGTTTCAGAGCATAATTAAACCTAGATAAGCATAGAACGTTGCCAATCTGACCATAAACGTGGGACAGTTCAATCAGGAATGACCTTGGGTGATAAACCACATGCTGCTTCATCAGGACAGCAGAGATTATAAAGTCAAGATTTATTTGTCTATTATCGTTCGTCTACTCCAACATATGCTCTGTAAAATGTGTTGTACGTTTGCCCCTGTGACCCAGGAACTGGTGCGCCTTTGTGGTGCAAAAGAATGTAAGCTGTGCTGTGCAGGGCAGCATTGAGAGCTTCCAGGAGCCCGTGGTACTCCCCTGCCCACCCTATGTGACCAACTGTCCCCATCAAGTGACGTGAGTTATGTAACGGATGAAAATGAGAACGAGCTGACATCGAAATCAAGTCGTATTTTCTATTTGTTTATTGTGCATGTAAAAATGTGATTGGTGTCAGATTTAGGGTAGTGGGATGGGGGAAGTCAAAACCAGTCATCAATTTTCCAGATGTTCCCGCCCTAAAGGGAGTGATGTCATTTATTGTTTCCCTGGGAGCTTTTTGTCTTGGCTGCACAATGGAAAAAGTGCAGCGTGAAACAATTTTGAGCTGAGGCTTTAAAAAAAGCTCCTCTGAACAATAATCACAATAAAATACTTTACAGTGACAACCCCCGACAAAACATGTTGCATCTCCACATACAAGTTTATGATTGAAAACAGTGATGTGTTTCGATCAGTCATTTTAACTAAAGCAATATTGTTAAAAATAATAAAATTGTATTCGTCATAAAAATACTATTTATGATTTACAATACGTTTTTGTTTATTATAAAAAGTACTATTTTTTTATGCTTTAAAATAGAAAACAAATCAAATCTGATTTATTTTGTCAACGTATCGCTGATTATAAACCCTTTTCCAGATACAAAACCCGGTTTCGGCCCACATACAAAATTTCTCATAAAAAAGTCACAGAGCTGGAGTGGCGGTGCTGTCCGGGCTACCAAGGACCTGGGTGCAGAGACTTGAAACCCACTCCCGATCATCGGATAGTACAAGAAACTCACCCATATGGTCCGTCAAGTACTGGACATTCAAATAGACACATACAGAGTAAGATTCCTTCTGTGTCAGTTTAATGTCTATTGGAATATTTAGTTTGCATAGCTTCACCGTGTAAACTTCTCTCAGGGGCAGAGCGCAGAGAAACGGGCCATCATGAGACAAACGACAAGGTGCACCATCTGGAGGTTGAAGTTCAGCGCCTCACACAGACCGTCCACGACTTGCAATCTGCCTTGAAAGGGTTAACCGCCAACCTACGCGCAGATCTGCAGGAGGACACAAAAAACATGTTGATGACCCTTTTCAATAACATGCAGCCACCGGACATTGCAGTGGTCCCAGGACCTGAGGAAAGTCCTGCAGTGCTGGATGGCCACCAGGCGTCCAGAGGCGGTATGGCTGCAGACAAGGTCATAGAAAAGATTGAAGGCCGCTTAGATGATATTAACGACGCACTCAAAAGCAAAGAGGAGTTGCTGGAAGACCTGCGCGGGACGATAACAAGTCACGAGGGACAAATTCGTGTCCTGATGGATGCCTCGCAATCGCAGACTCCGGCCATGATGGAGCTTGATGTTGTGCAGACCTACATTGACGGCAAAGTTGAAAAGCTTAAAAATGAATTGGACCAGACCATGAAGGAACAGTTGGACAAAATACAATTATCATGCAGCAGCAAGATCCAGACCTTACAGAAGACCTGTGAGGAAAGCCGGGACCTCGGTTTAGACAGCTTCACCAAACTGGTGGATAGCAAGGAGGCAGACCTCAGGAAAGAGATCCGCGCTCTGCGTGTGGATATGACGGCTGCAGATGGACCATCGCGAACTCAGCGGCAGACGGATCCCATTAAAAAGCAGGAGGACCATAGCGACCACAAAGACTTATGGGTTGAGATCGACCGTATTACCGAGGCCTACCGCATCTTGAATGTTCGTATAGACAACGAGCTGATACACCTATCCGAGCCCCAGGAGGAAAATGGCTTGATTCCACTAATTGAAGAATTGGAGGCGCGCTTAAATGTGTCTGAACAAAATGCGGAAACTCACTGTTTCTACATAGAAGAGAAGCTGACACGGATCATCACGGAAGAAGTGGCTGCTGTGAGACAAGTTCTAGACGATCGTTTGGACAGCATGGAGGACCAGTTCACTAGCATGCTGGTGGAGATGAGCAACAACTCCTTACCGGGGATGTTTGGCGACTCCATGGATAATGTGCAGGCGCAGGTTAACAACAATAAGTTTCTCCTCCAAGGTTTGGATGATAAGATCAACGCCATCGGAGAGTTGTGCTCAGCAGGATGCTCAGTCTCAGAAGCTACTGTCGCTGAAGGAAGTTCCTCATCCTCTGCTAAGGGGATGGATATAATTTGGAAGGATTTGCGTCGCTATAGGAATGACTTGGATGCTCTTCAAACTGACGTTGGCACAAATACAGACAAGCTCCAGGAGTTGTTAAAGAGCGTCGAAACAGAATCAGTCAAGAATAAGAGCCATTCTAAGACGATGGACGAATTCCAGAAGGGTCTCACCAAAGTCCAAGATAATGTACTAAGCCTGACAGGTGCTGTCAAGGGACTGAGTGATTCCTTAAGCAAGTACAACCAGGACATGATTAAAATAAACGCAACGTGCTGCCAGGCAGAACTGAACAGTTCACAGAGGCTGGCGTTTGTCGACCTGCCCAACGTCTCTAGCCGCCATGTGGAGGACCTCAAGAACCAAGTAGACGCACTCAGCAAGCAGATGTTGGCTGACCTGAGTCGATTTCAACACTTGGAAGGTCGGGTGGACGCATTCCACAAGACTTCTCTCAGGATAGACCCCATCTCTGCTCACATCGAAGAACTGAAGGCCGGCCTGGGAAAGATGAATGCTTCCTGCGGACATCACAGCGCAGACATTGCTGAACTTCACAACTCCTTGCGACGCTTTCAAACCCAGCTCTCTGCCATGGCCAGACAAGTGTCCAAAGATGTTGCGGCCAAGGACCCAGGTGAGTTTTTCCAGCTATTGTCTGAACGAGATCGTGTCAATTCTTTGTTTTTATAAAATCTGTGAAGTTAAATGTACATATTGCTTAAAATGGCACTGGAGCTAATGCGATCATTGTAATTCCATTATGGACCTTGTCCAACATGTCTCCAGTTAACTTTGACCTGCCTATGAAAACCTGGTCTTTATTGAAGTATATTATAATATATTCGCCCTATACAAATATTTAAAAAAACAACCAACTTCAGACTTATCATGTTATTACTTTGTTGTTACTATGTTATTACGAGATTGATTATTGGAAGTAGTGTTAATCAGACTCTCAGTCAACCACTAAAATCACCTCAGCTGTCCTTATGGAGTACCCAAGTTGGAGACCCCTGCTATATGTTCATAATCTGATACGGATTCATTAGCTCAGGGGGTAAAGCGCCTGTCTTGGGATCAAGAGGTCGCAGGTTCGATTCCCGGTTCCTCCGTGTTATATGTCGCAATGTCCTTGGGGAAGACACTGAATCTCTAATGCCCCCGATAGCAGGTAGTTGCCTTGCATGATTAGTTATCGGTTAGTTAGCGTGTAAAAGGGAAAAGTGTGAAGCACATTGTAAGCTTTGGGAGGTCTTCGTTGATTTGAAAGTGTATATAAATGCAGACCATTTACTCAAAATAAGAAGAATTTCGAACTTGCAAGGAGAACCATACCAGGCCAAATTCCAAATATGTTTTAAAAGCTCTTCGATGAGCCCCAATCATTTACTGCAAACACAATTTGCTGTATGATTTTTGTTTTAAATGAACTGCAACAACAACTTTTATTTAAATCTCCCACCAACCCACCTAAAGTTACAAAGAGCAGGTCCCCCCTTAAGGGTGAGGTAATCAGACAACAGCAACATTATTGGCTGATAGTTACAATGATGTAAAGAGTGCATGCTAGTCAAAATAAGGAACAAAAGTGATGTGTAACAGTCAAAATAACGTAGTGACAACCTAAACAATGTCTTTTGCAGGTGTCCAATATTAAAAACAGAATGCGTACAAAGTTCTCAGTCAGAGGTTCTCAATTCACATCTTATTGAGATTTCTTGCTTAGGTTTTCGTTGGGTATTGACTGTGATTGATGGGCAAGCAGTCCAGGGTCAATCAAAGCCAGCTTGCATAGGCTCCAGCTCAAGAAAGGATAGACGATGCTGATTTACCTCATGAAGTTTTCAATGATTTTCAAAAACACATCATCCATACCAGAGATAAAAAAGGATAATTCAGGGGAAAAAAAGATAAGGTCCTTAAATATACTAACTGAATAGATAGGACTCGTGTAGATTTCCTTACCAGCTCTTCCAGCATTTGAGAGTTATATTAAGCATGATTAACATCTGTACAAACACAAAGCCTTCCTGGAGATAATCCTGCATACGATTGTGCGCTGGCCTGCACGACTCTCATAGAGGCTTGGAGGAAAAGGATCACATCCCCTGAATGGCCGCAGGGTATTTCCCCGAGTGGGAGGACATGAGTTCACTGGGCCTCTCGCTGGATGGCTGGCTGGCCGCCTCCTATGTCATTCAATATGCGGCTGCACCGCCAGGCCGCCGGGGCCTATAATGGAAACTTCCTGTGACTTGTGATGTTGTTGTCCTAAAAATCCTGCAGTTTTTATAGAAAGGCTTTGGCAGGTAGACTGAAGCAAAACACGTTTTGTGATTGTGGCCCAACCGCTTGCAGTGATTTAATTGCGTCCTTTTTGTTTCCCCGAAGGAGACGTCGGAACACCCGATTTGACTCTTTCTCCTCCTTGAGTAACAAACTGACTAATTTTGCCTTTGTGGATTTTCCTATCTAATACCGCAGAGCCGCCGACATCGCCCTCAGCGCTCATTCACTCGTCGCACACGCCTCACACATGCGCGCAGGATCCAAGTCTCAGGATTCCCGTAGGGTGACCTCAGCCTGCGAGTCAGGTCTGGTCCTCATTAAGAGCCTTGACTCATTGCACTGATGGAGAAAGGGAGGGCTTCAGTCAGGCTCCACACCCTTGGCCATATGCGTCGAATGGCCTCACGTGTGACGTCACGGCTTCAGGCCCTCCCTTCTTCTTGTCAGTGCATTGACCAAAACAAAATCGTGATTAGGACCAGAGATGTAAACGGAGCCCGTCCCGAATTGTTAGCGCCAAGTTGGAAGCATGTGATTGCACAAAATGTCTTTTCTAAGGCATTTTTCCCGGCTGACTTGGCTTCCAATAGCTGTCGGGAGCGTGCAAAATCTATTAACGATAAAGACATTAAACCTCTTTTGTTGATTTTTTTAACCGAGATCACGTTTAGGATTTCGGTCCGGCTAGTTTTCTAATGCAGGGTATGTATTTGGCGTTTATTTTTGCTTTGCAGTCATGTTGCAACAAATATCATTTCACAAAATTACAAAAACCATCACCTGAAAAGAAAAAAAGGATATCAGGTTGAAGTTAAAAGCTTGTAGGAGACCCGTCCCCAAATAAACTTTGGACTCTTCTGTCAATCATGTGAACAAAATATCATATCTTACACCATTACAACAATAATGTGTTAATCCGTTTAGAAATGATCACATTTTCTGAATCATGATATAGACGCAGTTTTTTACGATTTTGGGGATTTTTTTTCTACCCATCCTTCTCCTTACTATCCAATGACAACAGAATGTGTAGAACCTGAGACAAATAGGCATTTTTTATGAAACATTTGAAACGGGATTGGACGTCTATCAAATATGAGTTACAAGGGCCCGACGAGACCAAGTGGGAATCCCTGCCCATGTACAGGATTACGCCTGGGTATTAGAATATAAAATCACAGTTTGTTCATTCTGAACAATTATATCAACAATAAACCAAACCCTTTTAAAGCTGCTGTACGGAATTTGATTTTTTTTAACTCTCTGCTGCCATCTCCTGGCTTAAAGTGTTTTCAGCCTTAGTAAGCTCATTCATGATGGACATGCAGGTACATGCATTAGTTAGACGTGCTTAAATAAACTCTTTTTTACAGGAGACTGTAGCTTGTGCCTAATGACAATTGATTTGTTGATAATTGATGTTAATGCATCTTGTAAATACGAATGCAGTAATCGACTGCTTGTGCAAAAGCTCCTAGTAATCAGCAACAGCTTTAAGTGATAAACTCTGAAATTCTTTCCCTCGATGTCACGATGCAGCTAATTTAAAAGTGTCTTCATATTTTGTAATAGCAAATTAATTTAACTAGTTTGATTTATTACCCAGCCTGAGTGTGTAATCTGGATGGCACCAGAGAAATAGCGTGACGTCATTACAACAAGATAGTGTTGTGTGTACACAACCCCATTTACCAGAAAGGAATTAAGGTGACCGCACCATTTTTGCAGTAATCTCTTGAGGTTGAAGCGTTTTTCTGGCCTTTTTCGATTTAGAGTCATGCTGTAAAATATGTTCCCACCCTAAACAGTCTTTATTATGAAGAGATTTTGGTTTAACTCTGGAGAAAATATAAGGAGCTTACATAAAGTGTCTGCGAAATCGATAATTCGGAAGACCGCAGTCATATGAGGGCCTCGGGTGGGCTACAAACAGTTGAGCCTTTGTCGTAGCAGACACATTCAGCTGTGGACATGAGGCCATGTTTAACTTATAGTTACTAATTGTCATCTTTTGGACAACTGATAGCTTAAGTCAGCAATACTGTAAACTGTTTGCTTGTTTGATACTACCATATTCACTGCACTATATGGCGCACTAAATTACATAAAGCATCCCCGCCATCAGGCTGCACTTGCCCAAGATACACCACAGGAAATGGTGCCTACAACCCTAATGGTTAAGGGATCCAACCAACCCCCCAAAAATAGTCTTTTGTCATATTTTTTCTTACATAAGGCGTGCCGGACTATAAACCTGTCCACGTCTTCACCTCTGAGTCAATAACCTCCTGGTCTTTGTATAAGATCATGTATCGTATTTTGCTAAAAGACTGGCTTTTTTGTTTCAGTTTTTCAAAATGTTATTGACGCACATTTGAAGTAGTGGAGAGACAGTTTAACCCAGACCTGGGCACTCCGGTCCTCGAGGGCCTCATGTTCTGCATGATTATGGAGGTTTTTCTTCTTCCTGTAATTCCAATCACCAGGATCATTAACAAGCTCCTGCTAAATTGCTAACGAGCTGATAAACCTCAAAAATAATGAAAAAAGAAAAATTACCTATCAGAATGCACTATGCAATTCATTCCATTTCTGGCACCGTGGGCAAAAATAGTATTATAATGAGATATGGTTTAATGCCTTTTGTATGTCATATGGACCATGATTCAGTGGTAAAGTGAATCTCGTTGTATATAATGAATTGAGAATTAGCCCCGCAATGATTATCTATTAATCAATCATTGCTCGTATACGGAAGTATTCCGTAAAACACGTAGTTGTCATGATTACTGATTCGGGGCACCTGCGGCTGCCCCGGTGACGCCAACAGCCCTGGTCGCTGGTTGGCTCCTTGCCACTTTTTAAACCCCCGACTCCCTGTTACCGGCGTCTGGTCGTTGCGAAACTTTAGCTCCCGCTAAGGCAAGACTTCCGAACCTGACTCCCTGTTTTTGGAGTCCCCACAACCCGACCTGCTTTTCCCTCTTCGACACCGCTATCGCTCGGCAGAGAAGTGCCACTTCCGCGTCCCGAGCGACCTGCTCCCCACAATCAACGATCACTGGATTACGTCTCCTTTCTCAATAAAACTAAGAAACTAACGCAATTGGGTTCCCGTCTCCGTTCCTGGTGCGTGACAGTAGTAACACACAATTACAATAACAGTATTTCTAATCTTAGGGCGTCATGGCGGCTGGGTGGTTAGCATGTCAGCCCCACGGTTCAGAGGTCCCAGGTTCAATTCCAGCTATCGCTTCCCTGAGCGGAGTTTTCTTATTTTCCCCATGGGTTTCCTCCGAGCACTCCAGTTTTATCCCACATGCGTAGAAGGTCGATTGGGTGGGGGTCGAAATTGTCCCTAGGTATGAATGAGCATGTAAATGGTTGTGTGTCTCTGTGTGCCCTGCAACTGGCTGGCAACTAGTTCAGGATGTCCCGTGCCCACTGCCCGAAGGGCTGGGATTGGCTTCGGCACCGCCACAACCTTAGTGAGGATATGTGGTGCAGAAAATGGATGAATTTTCAATCTCATCCACTGTATTCTGTGGTATATGAGGTGCACCGGATTATAAGGCGCACTTTCAAATTTCTAGCCAATTTGGAGTTTTTAGGTGTGCCTTATAGTCCGAAAAGTACGGTAGTAAAGCAATAAACTCCATCAGTTTTAATCCATCTCTGAGTCCGACATTTTGCCATTCCCAGTCCTCTAAAGACGACATAACTTTCACTTGGAGGAACAACCATCCACTTCTCACCCAAGAGCAAGTCTGATGTGATTTGCTGCCGACAATAGAGGCTAAGAACAGGATATAACGGTGCACAGATGCACAATGCTACCCTCAGTTATCGCCTTATCAAAGATTTTCATGTGATGCATTGTAAATGCCCCGTTATTCATTTTTCTTACTTAGGGTAAAATGAAATGATAAAATATGTTCCAGATGGTGTTGTGATGTTTTGTGTGCTCATATGAGGGCCACGAGGAGAGGGCCTGTAAACACATCGGCCGCCGCCATATGCAGCTTCGTTCGGCAGGTCTGCATCACTCCCTCGGTGAAAAATAAGCGTGCTTCTCTGTACAGGCTGTCTGGTGCTGAAATGTTTATCACAACTCGAAACTCTAGCCCTAATTTATTTCCAACCCTATTTTGACACTCCATCACTCCATCCCATATATTTGAAAGATGTTCATTGTAAACGCCTGTTAAACCTGTATTTGAAATCTTAACCCTCATTAAAAAATAGTATTTAAAAACTCAAAACTAATGTAATACACAAGCAATTATTTAAAACATCACCTTTTTAAAACCCTAACTGGACCTGTAAACTCCAATTAGACTTGTTTGAAACCTTTTTATTTTTGATCTGACACCTTCATTTGAAACCCTAAACCTGACGTAAAATTCATGATTTCAAACCTTTGAATGGCCTTGAAAGCTATACCCAAACCAATATAAATAGCTGAATTGTAAACACACATTTGAAAAATTAACTCTGAGTTCAAGCTTTTATTGAAAACCTTACCCTAATTTAAAATCCTAGTTCTCAAAGTGTGTCTCATGCTTGATGCTCTAACCTTTTTAAATGCTTAACCTCTTTTTGAACCCTCACTCCTGCCTTAGAAATGTAATCAGGATTTTAAACTCAAATTAAAACCCCACTCATGAACATTGTTCCCTCTAATTTTCCACGGGTCTGAGTGTTCATAAAAATTCTGTGAACAACGCTTGAAACAACAGTGAGCAACAGCAATCCCAAGTGTGGCAACTAAATCAATATCAAACATGTCCAAAACTTGACATCAAGTTACATTTTGCTGAGTTTCCGGAAATGCTAAATTATTTTTCACTTTTGAATGAATTGACTTACGTACTATTGCAAAGGTTGTCCAGCCTTCAAACGTCATTTGATTTTACAATTCATTTACAAGATTTCCATTTATTTATTTTTTCCTGGTATCTTTTGTCGCATAATACTAACATTTTTGGGGGCTTATTTAGTCGGTTGCACGATACGGAACTGTATTTAATCACATTTTTTAGCGGAAGTACAATGTTGGCAACAATATTGACTTGATATAATTGGAAATTATTTGAATGCAACACAAACCTTTTCTTCTTTTTCCCTGTTTTTTTTCTCCTTTTTTTAAATTCCTTTTTTAATAAATCTCATTGTGCAGCACGGCGGCGCAGTGGTTAGCGCTTGTGCGGCACAGTTCATGTCATGGGAACCTGTCGTGGGTTCAAATCCAGCTCCAGACTTTCTGTGCGGAGTTTGTATGTTCTCCCCGTGCTTGCGTGGGTTTCCTCCGGGCACTCCGGTTTCCTCCCACATTCCAAAAAACATGCATTTCAGGTGAATTGGCCGGTCCTAATTGTCCCTAGGTGTGAATGAGCGAATGAGTTGTCTGTCCCCGTGTGCCCTGCGATTGGCTGGCAACCAGTTCAGGGTGTCCCCTGCCCACTGCCCGAAGATGGCTGGGATGGGCTCCAGCCCCCCCGCGACCCTAATGAGGATAAGCGGTACGGCTAATGAGATGAGAGATGAGATAAATCTCATTGTGTTTATTTTTTCCTAGCTGTTACTTTTTTCGTGCAGTTTCGTTCTCTATTACCTTTTTTCCTTTATTTTTTTCTTTTTCTTTTTTTCTAAAACTTTCCTGCTCTTTTTTCTCTTTTCCTCTATTTTTGTTTCTTTTTTTTCTCAGCTTTTCACTTCTTTTCCATTTTGGTATTTTTTCTTTTTTGCTCTATTTCCCACGATCCGTTAAGTCATTTTGTGCATGATTTTACATAATATTTGGTCATGTTGACATTAAAGAAGCAAAAACAACCCGAAGAGCCGTTTAGGACCCAAAAGAGCCGGTTCCTTTTAGTGAGCCGAGCCGAAGAAGCCAGTTCTCAAAAAAACTGACTTTACTCAACTTCATTCTACTTCGACATTGACTTCAAAATACAGCATTTAGAACACAGCATCAGGGCACCCCGTGTATTCTTACCTTCATGCACTGTAACTTTGACTTCATTTGCTTTCTAATTAGCAATTTCGAGCCCTCATTTTTGTGAGCCGGCTACATTTTCTTGTGCGCGGAAAAGCTCTGGGTAGTGCGTAATTGCGCACACGCGCAGCTTAGAGGGAACATTGCTCATGAACTTTACTTATAAGTTTTAAAACATATTTGAAACTCAAATGGGGCAGCACGGCAGTGCAGTTTTTAGAGCATGTGCGGCACAGTCCTGAGGTCATGAGATCGAACCTTCATGAGTGTAGTTTGCATGTTCTCCCTGTGCTTGCGTAGGTTTACTCCAGGCACTCTGGTTTCCTCCCACATTCCAAAAACATGTGTGTCATGTTTATTGGCCGGTTCAAATTGTACAAAGGTGTAAATGAGCGAGAGAGTTGTCTTTTTCTGTGTGGCCTGCGACTGGCTGGCAACTGGTTCGGGGTGTCTCCTGCCCACTGCCCCTAGATAGCTGAGATAGGCTCCAGCACCCCCGCAACCACATTGAGGATAAGCGGTGCAGATAATGGATGTATGAATGGATGAAACTAAAACGGTGGATTAAAACCTTTGTCCCGGTTTAAGCTCTATTGATGGATTTAAAGCCTCATTTGAAAACATTTGAAAACCAGCTTTTTTTTAATTTATTTTTATTTGTGAGTGTAGCAGGAAAACAATGAAAGTAAGAAAAGGCCTGCTTCTAGTATAATCTAAACCCCGACCCAGAACCCCAAAAATATTTTAAAAAAGGAGAGTTTAGAGAAGAAATGAACGTACTGACACAAGCATCGTGAATGAGCTGACTGAAGCTGCAATGTTAATCCAGGAGATGGCAACAGAGGGTAAACAAGTTCCGAACTCCGTACAGCCATCACTTCTAGCTAACCTAAAACTTCAACTATTGTTACAAACCCTTCTGTCTCAGCTTGAAACATTTTCTCGGGTTTGCAGCTTTGGCCAACTCAAAAGTAGCTATCAATAAATGTTGAAATACAAAAGAAAAACCCTGACCACAGGTTTTGGGTTTATTTGGTTTGGGGAGGTCTAATACAGTTCCCTAGTGCCTTGTCTCCTCACACTCCCCTTTCAAACGTGTTGTTGCGAGGATGTCAGATGACATCTCACCAGGGGTCCTCGGCAAATGAACTCTATCAAACGGACTCTTTGATTTCGTGGATCAATGCGTTGATAGACGGAGAGATGTTGAGCCCCCCACCCACAGCCCCATTGACAATTTGAAGTGTCTGTTACCGTGAGACAGTGTAAACAAAATATATACCTCAAAGTCCTCTTGAAATCAAAGGGTGTCAGGGAGAAGAACTGCTTGTGGCAATTGGCAGTCCCCAAAAAACATGTAAAATAGAAACGTAATACTGTTATCTATACATGTACACCAGTGGTCTCCAACCTTTTTCAAGCTGAGAGCAACTTTTTGTTACTGAAAAAGGGCACCCAGTCTGATATTCATTTCTAGAATAACAACTTATCATGTTATTACTCTGTTGTTACTATGTTAATAATGGGTTAATTATTGGTAGTGGGGTTAAATAGAGCAATCAACCATCTATCCATCCATTATCTGCACCGCTTGTCCTCAGAAGGGTGGCAGGGATGCTGGAGCCCATCCCAGCTATCATTGTGTTTATTTTTTCCTAGCTGTTACTTTTTTCTTGCTTTTTTGTTCTCTATTAGCTTTTTTCCTTTATTTGTTTGGTCACCCTAAACTGGTTCCCAGCCAGTCGCAGGACATAGAGACAGACAATTCACTCCGTCATTGACACCTAGGGAGAATTCGAACCGGCCAATTAACCTGACATCAGTGTTCATTTTACCTCTGAAAAGTGATGGGTCCCAACAGAGATCTATGGGTCCCCAAAATTTAGTGTTATCGGGGTTGAAATTGTAAATAAGCGACAAATGTATAAAAAAATATATAAATCTATACATTCATTCAGTTTTAATCATCACAGTTATATACAAAGCAGTTATCACTTCAGATTTTTCAGTTCACAAAAATATTGTACATTATACAAAATAATATTGCTGAAATATTCGTCTATATGTTCATGCAGTTTTAATCACTTCAAATTTATTATATTCTTCGTGGTTTGCTGTCCCGCCACAGTTGAAATGCCTTCTCAATGTCCAATTGCAGCAACGGAATTTCCATAGCTAATTTGCGGTTTTCATTGTCGTTGTGCCGATCCAATGTGCTTTTCTGAAAGTTCGTATGGCGAAGTGATTCATGCAATCCAGTTTTTTTGTCACACTGGGTGCACGCATCACAGAACATGTAACCTCCATTATCATCCTCCTCATAGCGTAACCAGGAATTTAATTGAGTCAATTTTGGCAGAAAAGTCCTTTTCTTGCTAGGAGTATTCTTTTGTTTATTATCTTTCGTCGAATCGTTCGCTTCAAAACAGGTGTTTTCCTTGCCTTCGCGGTCTTCTGAAGAATTTCTCCGCCGTTTTTTCGTGACGGAATTATTGCCGTTGTTATCACTTTCTCCATGATGTTTCGACTTATTACTGACACAAAATAAATTACCAATTTTGTGTTGATTTGCACCTAATACCAACTGTTTTTTCGGAGGCATACTTCTCTTTCACTCGACAACCACCAAAACAATGACGTCATCTCAAAGCAACGAGATCTCGTTTGCCGAGATCGGCGCGAGACCAAAACAACAATGGCGGATCTGCCTGACGAAAAGTTTGGAGTGCGGTAAATCTTTGTTAAAAAAAAAAAAAAATCGGGTAATAATGACAATTTGGTGTCAAAAAAGTTGCGTCCCGGGGACGCACGTTGATTTGACACAATGCGTCCCCAGCAAAAATGATGCGTCTAGGACGCAACGACGCGGGCAAACGAGAACACTGTGACATGCATGTTTTTGGAATTTGGGAGGAAGCAGGAGTGCCCAAAGGAAACCCACGCAAGCACAGGGAAAACATGCAAACTCCACACAGGAGAATTTGATCACTTGACCTTAGAACTTTGCTGCCAATGCACTAACCCTTCAGCCGCCGTGCCGCTCCCAATCAGCCACTAAAAATATATTTTTACTAGAAAATCCCAATGACCCTGCATTGGTGAGTTAGGTCCGCGGACACTTAAGCTGTACATAGGGGGCACCCATAAAATACAGTAATCCCTCACTAGAAATGCATTGCGTTCCACATTATGATCGGCTAAACCCGTGGTCAGCAGCCCACGGCCCAGGAGCTGCATGCGGCTCCGTAGCGCTGCGAAGTGGCTCCCTGGCGCTTTTCGAAAAAATGTTTGCAAATTTCAAAAAAATGGTGGAGGGATATATATTTTTCTTTTACCATAGTTTCTGTAGGAGGAATGACATGAAACAGACGAACGTTTTCCAAATCTGTAAACACGAGAAGGAAATCAGCTCCTTCGCTTGTTTTCTTTCCTCTTTCTCGTCTTTCCTGTTAGAGCCAAACGGAGCACAAGCAGTAGAGATAGAGAGAGAGATGCAAAGTTTATTTACGTTTCCTTATCAAAAGGCTGCTGTTTTATTTTATAAATGCATGCTACGTTTTATTGCACACAAATTTTGTTGCCCAGATATTGTCTTTCTCTTTTTTTCAACCCCTAAAAATGAAAATACATCAAACATTTGCTTTCTTTATTGTATCAAATAAATGAAACATACTGTTATTTATTAATATTGCAATTACATTAAACTATCCTAAAATATAGCAGTTACGTGGTTCATCATTCTCCACAGGATGTGCTGCATTAAATTGAATTAATTTTGATCAAATAGACTAGACTAGAATAGAATAGAATGTCTTTATTGTCATTTATATCAACGTTATAAAACCTTGTATGCGACAAGAATAAACATGGCACTCCAGGAAAAACATGTAATAAAGACTTTGAAAAGAAAAACGATAAAATACTTTCCGGAAAAATAGGTAAAAAAATAACAACATTGCAATATAAAGGATAGTGCATTTTCTCACAGTTTCGTTCAATAATATTGATATTTTTTCAGTTTTATTTGGCAACAACAAAAATAAAAAATTCCCCAAATTGTCGCAAAATATTTTTTACAGTGTTTTGCGGTCTTTTAGGGTGGTGATGGCCCTACGGCAGAATCTGACTAGTTTTGAGGGACCTGTAGTGCCTACAAGAGGGCAACAGGTCTAAGAGGTGGTAATTGTCTTTTTTAATGTTAATAGCTCTGCTACAGTATCACAAGATGGCAACGTCTTCTAGACTGAGCAGTAGTAGTAGGCTCAAATTACTAATATAGATGCAAACAGCTCATGCTGCGTTTTTTATAAGGCTCATAAAAACCTTTTAATTTTTTGTGACACCAGACATTTTATATTTATTTTTTGGTCCAATATGGCTCTTTCAACATTTTGGGTTGCAGACCCCTGGACTTAACAGTCTCTCTGCCTATTATTACGTGACTGGACCAAAGTTATTTGTCAAAAATAGCTATATATAAATAATTGTTTATACGGTACTTTTATTTATTTAAAAAAATGCTTGACCCTCTAAAATGTTTTGATATTTGGTTTCAGAGTATAACAGAGTATTTAATTGAATAATAATCAAAAAAAAGTTTTCAACTCCACAGCTATTGCATAGCAGGAGTTATTTTTGGGACGCAACCCCCGTGAAAAACAGAATACTGTATACCAGTGATATAGTGTTGCAGCCATGATTAGTTGATTCGTGTTGGAGCTAGGTACGGGTTTTGGTTGAAGCTAGGGTTAGGTTTTAGGCTGGAGGAAGGGTTACGGATTTGGTTGGACTTTCGTTTAGGGTTTTGAACATTCCACATTACAGGTAACTCAACTGGTAAGCTACCTGATTTCTACACACACACAAAGTTGCTGTGATCCCCATTTAAACCTCGGTTAAAGCTCGAGTTAGGGTTAGCGTTTTGGTCAGAATCAAAAGAAGTACTGCTAGCTCAACTGGTAAGATGCTATTACATGTACAGGGTTCTGGGTTCATGTCTGTATATTTTCAGGGTTAAAGTTGAATTTGGGTTTTTTTATGGTTTAGGGAAGTTAGGGTTAGAATTTTGGGTAAAATCTGTAACAGCTCAGGAGTCTCAAATGGTAAAATGCCCGTATTACAATCACAGGGTTGTGAGTTTGTTCCCCAGTTAATTCAGTACATAGTCTATGGTTAGGGTTTTGATTGAATGTAGAGTTGGGTTTTGGTTGCTCCACAATAAAAAAAAAACTAACCCAAGACTTTTTACTGCACTGCCTTGATTGGGGATTGAACCCTTTGAGTGTAATACAGGCATTTTAGCAGTTAAGCTTCCAGGGTTGTTTCTGATTCCAACCAAAACGCTAGCCCCAGCCCTAGCCCCAAACAAAACTATAACCTGAGAACCCACAACCCTGTGTGTGGAAGACAGGCATCCTCCCAGAGGTACTAGTGATGTCCCTTTTGCTCCAAAGACTAACCATTGCTCTAACAAAAACCCTAACCTTATCCACCAACACAACCATAACCTTAGTTCCAAACAAAACCCTAACCCAAACTCCAACACCAACCCAATAACCATGGCTCCTAGCTCTTCCTCTTGGATCTGTATTTTCTCGCCTGGGGATCAAGCCCATAGCCCTGTATGTGGTAAGCAGGCATCGTACTAGTCGAGCTACCGGTAATTTAAGATGTTCTAAACCCTAAACCTACCTCCAACAAAAACCCTCACCCTACCTCCAACCAAAACATTAACCCTACCACCATTTACAACTCCAGGGCCCTAAACCTAAATGAACTACTTTGACTGGGGATCAAACCCACCACCTTGTGTGCAGAAATCAGGCAGCTAAGCAGTTGAGCTACAGTGAATTCTCAAAAGTTCGTTGTTTTTTTTTTTTAAATCAGATGACAGTTTCGCCTCAACATGGGGCCCTTTTTCATAAGCGGCAAGGTGAAGCGCTCGTTCTCATGACAGCAGCCCATCTGGAAGTCTTCAGAGGGGAGCACAGCCAGATGTGCAACAGCCCTCAGTGGTTCCCGACCTCCCGTCGACGTGAGCGAACGGGGATGGAGAATAAGGGGAGGAGGGTTTGGTATTATATAGGGGCCATCCAATCTCAAGTGATGAAAGCTGGAAAGTAGTGAGTCTTCAAAAGAATTTTTGATATATGATGACACTGAAAAAAAGGGCATATGACTTGTGCTGACCGGAGGACCGATTACAATTTTCCGGTATGATTCCTGTTGTGAGTAGTGTTGGGCGTTTTACTGAAGTTTTATAAGTAGCTAGTTACTAGTTACTTAATTTAAAAATTAATTGTATTACCCTACATATTACTGCCACCAAAAAGTAGCACATTACTCTGGAAGGCTAGTAACAAATAACTGTAAACAAGAAAAAGGAAGATTGGAATCTTCTGCTTGAAGTGGTTCGATGGTCAGAAGCTGAAGTACCTAATTTGGCTGCCGGGGTGTGTTAGAGACCACAAAAAAAGCAGACCACAAAAAAAGCAGATGTTTATCAATTTTGTCAGTATTTATTGGAGGTGCCTTGACACAAAACCTAGCTAAAGACACAAGCAGAGGCCTAAAGTACAACTAGAAATTTTCAAGAAAATCGGTTCAGCTGTTTCGGAGCCTATCTGGATTAAAAAGTAGTTTAGATACTCACTTTGAAGCTGACTGCTTAAAATAGCCACATAATATAGATAAGAAAATAATAAAACGTTTACAACAACCGGGCTGGTTACGCCCATTCCAGGAAGGTGCTCCTTTGTAAGGTGTTACCCCCAACACGAGTCCGATGACTTTTAACAGGGTCTGAGATTTGCCGATAGCTGCGTCACACTATGAAGTCTCAGCCGCCTTGGCGCTACGGGACGTCGTCGTCTGCTTGCCATAACACTCTCTCTGCTGCAAATTGCCCGGCCCCGTTGAAGAAGCGGTCGAGGACCCCCGGGAAATATGCACTCAGGCAACCCAGAGGGCGACATAGAGAGAAAATGAACAAGACGTTTGTCATCGAAACGCAAGAAATATAATTTGTTTTAGATCGGAAGTCGTTTGGAAATAGAAGTTTTATTTCCTGGATTCTTGCCAATTAGTAAAACGGTAATATTTTGCCTTTGATGATGTGCATGATCAGAGCTTACCACTCTAGCGATTCGTTCCGATTTCATAAAGACTCGTGTGTCTCTGAAAGGCGCTTAATGGATCGAAGAGAAGAGCGCAATTTTGTCGGCGACGCCTCGGGTGCTCACAAGAAAGAGCGGCTTTGATGTTGATCTTCACCTTCTAGGGCCTTTTCGATTCTATTGTCAATCTAAAATCTACAGTACTGAGATGGAGTAGTCTTTCATAAACCCATGAAAATGAGCTGAATGGAAGGATTTTTGCTTAAACTAGTGCCAACTACCCCATAGAATCTTTCTATAGAGACACTTACTTAAACCAAACATGGTTTCATTTAGAGAGCACGGCGGCGCAGTGGTTAGCGTGAGTGCGGCACAGTTCTAAGGTCTCGGGAACCTTCTGTGTGGGTTCAAATCCAGCTACCGGACTTCCTGTGTGGAGTTTGTATGTTCTCCCCCTGCTTGCGTGGGTTTCCTCCAGGCACTCCGGTTTCCTCCCACATTCCAAAGACATGCATTTCAGGTGGATTGGCCGGTCCAAATTGTCCCTGGGTGTGAATGAGCGAGCCAGTTGGCTGGCAACCAGTTCAGGGTGTCCCCTGCCCACTACCCGATTATTGCTGGGATGGGCTCCAGCATCCCCGCGACCCTACTGAGGATAAGCGGTGCAGCTAATGGGATGGGGATAGGGATAGGGATGGGATGGTTTCATTTATGCTGCTGCCTTGTCCGACACATGTCATGATAGCCAAGCATTTTCCGGTTAACACAATCTGACAGCGACTACTCTTGTTTTAGAAACGCTAATTGGACTTTGTGTTTACAGTTTCAGAAAAGTATTAGGTTTCTGTCCTGGGGTCTGTAATGGATGAAGCACAGTCAGATTTACAGATAAATGAAGCTACATCTTAACCATAATTTGATTGGCAAAGCAATACATCCACCCATCCATTATTTGCACCACTTAGCCTCAGTAGGGTCGCGGTGGTGCTGGAGCCCATCCCAGCAATCCTCGGGCAGTGGGCAGGGGAAACCCTGGACTGGTTGCCAGCCAGTCGCAGGGCAAAACGAGACAGGCAATTCGCTCGCTCATTCACACCTATGGTCAATTTGGCCACGCAAGCACGGGAGAACATGCAAACTCCACACAGGAGTTTCGATCTCATGACCTCAGAACTGTGCCGCACACGCTCTAACCACTGCACCGCCATGCTGCCCCAAGCAAGATATTATTAAATAAATTGTAGCTTCGAAATCAGAAGGTTTTATTGTTTTTTCTTTAGAGGATCTGTACGGAATTTAGCACTTTTCTTACCTTGACTTGTGTCTTCATTGCAGCCTCAGCCAGCTTGTTCACGATGCACGTGCAAGTACGTGCATTCCTATGCGGCAATCGAATAAACTCTTCTTTTTTCACCTTCCTTGGGGTGTGGATTGACATTTGGACTAAACTTGAAGCAGACCTTCTAACTTTCACCATTTTCATGTTACACTAACAAATGTAAACGGATAAAACCCTTATAACATCACTCTCAAGCACTCCTCTCAACCCTATTCCCCCTATCTGATGTGTTCTTCCCCGAACAGCTTTGGTAAAAGTAAGATAAACGCATAAAAGTGGAAAATAAAGCATAATGGCTTTTTGAACTTAATTGGGTATTGTTCACACAGAAGAAATATTTTACTTTCAACTTTTTTTGGACACCTTAAATGACGCACTCCACTTTTAACTGATAAACGAGGTTTATACGCTACTCCTATTAAACAAAAGTGTCAATTAGTTATCCTTCATTGTGAAAAAAGTCCATGCAAAAGAAAAGAAAATTACCAAAAAAAAATGACGTGCCATCCCTTTTAGCACAGCACTCGACACACTACAGCAAGAGTGGTCAAATAATACATACTGTTCCTTGAAGTTCAAACAATATTACTTAAAATCAGAGTCATGGAAAGTTGTAAATACCTGTATCACTAATTTTATTGTTTGGGGCTGAGGTGTGCGCCAAATCAGAATCCTTGGTCTCACTATCGCCCCCTGCAATGAGGCAAGAGAATTGGGTGCCTCACTTAATATCTGCAGACGGCAGCACAGTAATACAATACAAACTAGTTGTATTAATAATATTCATAATATAATCCCAAAATTATACTTTCAATTTTATATTTCCATTCTGACAAGTGACTGCAAGTCACTGGTTTAAAACATTGGTTGAAAACTCAGTTAGTGGTTGTAAATAAGCTTGAAGTTGTTTTTACAATGTTCAAACTTTAAACTAATAACCAATCCATAAAATAGTTTAATATATACTATTTACTTATTTAGTCATTTGAATGTCTTTGAATGGTGTCTGAGAATGTGTGGCTGAATGTGTTGTTTAGGTGGGAAGGTGCATGTCTTTAAGTTGTTTTCCATTAGAGACACCTAATGTTTATAACCTGTCTAATGTAAGTCCTTGGTTGTCTGTATACCACCATTAAAGAGAAAATTTAGAAAAAAAAAACATTAAAAACAATTAACTCAGGTAAAAGCAGCTTAAACTAAAGAGTTTAAATCAAGACTTAAAGCAACTTAAAAGACTTGTACCAAATTCGTGTTTCAACGTAGTGTCAGGGTTTCATATGGTAGCTTTAAACTTTTTCTAAATTTTAAAAGTATGATTTGAAGTCCAGTGTTAAATAAACACATTCTGTTTGCCTTAAGAGCCTCCTTTCTTGAGCATGTTGCCGGTCTCCAGATAAACATTACGATGAGTGTGTATTTCCTGGAAGTGTCACGTCATCTCTTTCCTGGCATCTCGCCGCCTCAGTGAATCATCTTTGACGCACTGATTTTGTCCTCAGGAGTCCTCCTCAGACCTGACCCGCCGGCCTCTCCGCCAGACCCCGGTAGAGGCCGAGTTCACCAAATCCACATCCCGCTCATCATTCCGCCGCCTAGGCAGCCCACCACACACATCGTGATGCCGGCCCCTCCAAGTCAACCCTTCGCACCCCAGTGGCCCGGGAGCCGTGCCGTACCCGTGCTACCCAGCAGGCCCGTGGTGGAGACGGGAGAGGCGGGGCCCCCTGGTTATATGCGTAGGGTCACGGTGAGGAGGGGGTCCGAAGACTCGGCCACTCCGCACCTTACTGGCTTCGCGGGGGCTCCAGGTAGGCTTCCTTCAAAAATTAGGTGGAATGCAGGTCTTCAAATACAGTCATTCTTTGTTCTTCGTGGAGGTTGCGTTCCCAAAAAGGCCTGCTAAGGACAAAATCTGCGAAGTACAAACATTTATTAGACATCAGTAACATAATATATACAACTGTAACAAAATGACAAACGTACATACTAATAAAAGCACAGAACACGGAATTGCAGTTGAATGAATGGCCTTATAAGTCATTGTATGATAGTACAACACAATTTGAGGGCTTCTCCTTTCAGTGTAAGAAAGTTATATAGAAAGTGGCAGGCTAGCTGCACGCTAGCATCAGGGATCCTTCAGCTGAGCTGGATCACCGTGATGATTATAACACAGACGTCAAGAATGGAGGGTTTCCCACAAGTTGTAGCTCTAAGTCATGGGTTTCATGGATCTGGCGTCAGTGAGATACAGGCTTGGCAGAGGGGGGATTGTCACGTTGCCAGAGGAGTAGGCCAGACCTTCAGCACCGTTGTTGCTTTTTCTCTAAATGCCACCTCAGTCCCTTTCCGGACCTTATAACAAGCCACGAAGTACCCTGGTGGTGATAAGCATTTTTTGCGCACTTCTGACTTTCCTTAGAGTCCAGGTTATTTGAAATTTATTTTGAATGTAACGAGCCACTATAATACTTTACATAGTCGTGCTTTGCAGTTTGTTTTGATGTAAATGTACACATTGACATATGTTCCCTCCTGCCTGTGCATTTTTAAAAATAGTCGTACGTCAAGAAATAAGCTTTTAATTTTACATCACATGAATCTCACACAACGGGAGCTGACATAATTGTCCGCTACGGGTACCCACAAATCATCAACCTTGCAAAAGGCCGGTCAAACAAAATGAGAAATGGTGCACTTTAGTCATTTTGAGTCCCTTTAGTTTTTACTACCCGTTGAGCATTTTAGCACTGATTTTCAGTTCTACGACACACTACAGCAGGGAAGTCAAACTCAATTGCACAAGGGGCCAAAATTCAAAACACACTTAAGGTCGCGGGCCAACCAGGATAAACATTTTTTGAACACACTTCAACTGAATGTTTTTGGAACATAAATATGAATAAAAACAGACAAGAATATTAAATTTCAACCTTAAATCACTTATACAGTATGTATTATTTTGTTCTAAATAAAAATAGCTTGTTAAATTATACAACTTAGAACTTAACTTAAACAACTTAACATTAAAATAACATTAAAATTCCTTTGCTCCTATGTCAATGTATATATTAAAAAAAAACTTAAATATGCCAAAAGATTTTGCTCTCCTTAATATATCTCCTGTCAAAAGTAGAAATATGAAAATGCTACAAAACCTGGAAATATACATAAAACATGTATTTTTCAGAAATAACAATTCTAATCATTCCGTTCTCTTTGCTCTTACGACTCTGATTTGATCATTTGCTCTGATCGCAGCCGGACACTGTGTAGTTCTTTGCAGTATTGTGTTTTCAGCGCGGCGAAAAGGGTATAGTATATATATAGTATATAGCAGGGGTCGGGAACCTTTTTGACTCAAAGAGCCATAAAAGCAAAATATATTAATTTTATTTTGTGAAAGAGCTACACCATATATTATGAGACAAATTTACTAAATTGCTAAACCCGTGCCCCAGACCAAAGCTTAGTATTCAGCACATTTATTTTTGATGATTTGATCAAAATTAGGAAAAGAGAATCATGCCAGAGCCCAAGTCCCAAAATCAACAAACTTTAAACTTGTCTCTTTCCTGCAATTACTTAAGATCGGTTGAACTCATTTTGACCCGTTTTTTTTCATACATATTGGTTTCAAAACCAGATGCAAGCATTTATTTTGTAAAAACGTTACAACATTCTGAGAACAGGGAGCCTGATGTGCTTACCAGACGGAGTAGGGTGAGAGATGGGAGGGAGTGCTTGCACTTTTTGCATAGCTCCGCCCATCCCTCCCACTCACCCAATCAAATAACTTTAAATTCTCTTCCTGTGTTTTGGAGTATTTACAATTTGTTCCGTGGATTCATCAAAAAGTATCTGAACACTGAACACAGATTATATAGTGAGCTTTTATATAAAGGTTTCTTTAGCGTCGTACAGCCAAAACAAGTTTTTTTTGTGTGGCACCTTGACTGTAAATCGTAGTGAAAACGTGCCCTATACATCCTGAAAAGTACTACTAGGTAATTCAGGTTTGGCTTTACGTGTATCAGTAACAGTCAATGGACATTGAAGCTGTATATCATTGGTGGTCCAATGGTAAGAATAGGGTGCTTTGATGCTAGGCCCTTAGCTTGGCCTTGTTTTTGGACTGTGGCTTTGATGCTATGTCAGTCCTTAGCTTGGCCTTTGCCATGATCTTTGATTTTTGCAATCCGGAGATGGAATAAGAGCTTGCTCTGTCCACTCCACGCATCGGCCCGGTATTGCAGTACCTCCCGGAATGGTGCATTCGCAATGATCGCAACAAGGCTATAGGGCTAGGACCTTAGCTTAGCTTTTTGGCTGAGAGTAAGTGTCCCGGCTCCTAGGCTTTGTAGCGTATAATGAACTGACCGATAACGGATAATGGATAATGAATAACGAAGATAGATCAATAACCCTTAAGAACCCCCATTAAAGGCTCAAGTTTTGAACAAGATGGAGAAAAATTGCATGCGATTAAATTTGTCCCTGTACCATTGGTACACATTGAAAGGGTCATATATGGCTCGCGAGCCATAGATTCCCGACACCTGGTATATAGTGTATTATTCGTCATATATGAAGGAATAGGTACAGTGACTAAAACGTCAGGGGATGAGACGGCGTTGTTCGTATTGACGGGCCATTAATAACAATAATGTAAAATTGTCTTGCGGGCCATGGGAGTTTGACACATGTGCACTACAGCGACAGTGGTCAAATAATACACACTGTCCCTTTTACTTAAAACCAGATTCATGCAAAGATCTAAATACCTCATTTGAAGACAATTATGTCTTATTTCAAATAACTTTTAAATTGTTTTTTGTCAGATTTTTCCAAATTCAAGCATAAATATCCTTAGATCATTGCTCAAAGTTAATGTACACATTTAAATCAAACCACAATTTGTCATTTTTCATATAATTGGCCTCACATATCTCCACAACGACTATATTTTCTGGACTGAAGGCACAACAGATTATAAGGCCCTGAACGAAGTTACAAAAAATTGTATGCAACAGGATTCGAATCCGGGGTTGTGGCAATAAGAGCACCGAAACCTAACCATTGGACCACTACCATTGGCTTTAGACCTGATCTCATTATCATTTTTACTCATGGTGCCAGAGACAATTGTCAAAGAATGGAGGAAACAAAAAGTCATCCTGAAAGATATAAATAAATGCAAAAAAAGCATGAGGGAAACAACTCTTTGGTGTATCTGATGATGAATCGGACTTTGACTTTATTTATCTTGAGGAAAATTTTCAGTTTTCTCCATTCTCTAACATGGCACCTCGGGTAATAATAGTGTGATAACAAGATAAAAGCTAATTTTCGTAAATTATCGATATCGCCAGTGGGCTGGTAGTTAGGATTCGGCGCTCTCACTGCCGTGACTCAGGTTTTATTCCTGTTGCATTCAATATTTTGCCATTTTGTTCAGCGATGTCTGCCGTTTGATATATCTTTCAAGAAATACTGTAGTGATGCACTTTTCAATTTTATCCGCAAGTCTTTCTCCTGTATATAAGGCGCAATGTGTAAGAATTTCGGGCCAATTTAAGGTTTTTAGATGCCCCTTATCTTTAAAAAAAAAACAATGCTATTCTTAGGAGGATGCAAGAAAACATTGCATTAATTATTGAAAGATTTGGAATATCTTTGATAAACTATTTATTATAACTATTGAGGGCAGATTTCGATCATGAACAAACAAGAACACATTTCAGAGATACTTTTTCACATGACAGCAACAATATACTGTACTGTATTTTTTTCATTTTTTTTGCTTATTATCTGAAAGAAATGTTTTTTGTTTTTTATTAAGGTGGATATTTTTTATTATCAATATTGAAATCAGTTGCGCCTTTCAAAGATGTTGATATTAATTAAGCCCGTTTTACATTTTATTCAATTTTCCTTAAATATCTTCTCTCGTCAGACAACAGGTTAAAGGTGTATCTTTTTTCTATCCTCAGGCTATCCTTCCGGTCATCCAGTGTCTTCCAAGCCGGAGTGGAGCAGCCGCAAAGGTACGGCCTAAGAAAAAAATTGCATATGATCTGCATTTATATAGCGCTTTTTAAGTCAAAGCGCTTTACAATGTGCTCCACATTTCCCAATAGCGGCCTTGTATTGCAGCCATGTAAGAGACTAAACTGCTTATTGGGGGTATTAAGGGTTCAGTGTCTTACCCAAGGACACTTTGACATGTAACATGGACGGTCCGGGATTTGAACTGGGATCCCTTGATCCCAAGACGAGCGCTCTACCTCCTGAGCTACTGCCGCTCCCATAGCGATTTTCCTTTTTGTCGATAAAAAAATTGATGAAATCTACCCCCAAGATACGATAAGGCCGGGGGCGGGAACCTTTCCGACTCAAAGAGCCATAAAAGCAAAATATATAGATTTTTTTCAGTGAGAGGGACTTCATTCATTTTAAGATAAAATTCAACAAAGCTCTCCAATATGATTTCCAGGTAAGAGCCAATAGCGTGCAATTTATTACGCTGTGTGACGTCTGATGATTTCATAAACTATGCAGTTATTACAACGCCAGAGCTATATGTCAACAAATATACCATCTAAAATCTGTCTCCCTCCCGCGGTTACTTAAGATCGTTGAGGTTCATTCTGATTGTCAATTTTGTCATGAATAGTGGTCTCAAAACAAGGTGCGAGCATTTATTTTGCATTTATTAAAAATGTCACAAAATACTGCAAATGAGAAGGATACAAATGTATCTACCTCAGCTTTGTGACGCAGTCACAGTTCCAACCTTGGGAATTGAGTGGTCATTAATCGCCCTCAATTCGTTTTATGGATGCAAATCTATGAAATTCTCAATCTTAAAAGTCCTTAAGCGCATTGTATAGTATTTTGTTAAAAGACTTTCATTTTCTCAATTCTCAAAAGCGGAGAGACTGTTTAACCCTTCAGAATGTAGAACAAAATACACTATGCAAATCGGTGTTTCTGGCATTGAGTGAAAATAGTTTGATAATGAGATAAGGTCGAGTGGCTTTTCACATGTTATCTATACCACTGGTGGTCTTGTAGTAGTGTGTCCGCGCCCTCACTTCCACTACCCCGGTTCAAGTCCCATTGCATTCAATGTTTGTGAATTAAATACTAATAATAAATACTGCGGTATATAGGGGCACTGGATTATAAGGCGTACTTTGACATTTCTGGCCAATGTGTGCCTTTTAGTCTGGAAAATACGGTAATTCAGATATTTATATATATATATATATATATATATATATATATATATATATATATATATATATATATATATATATATATATATATATATATATATATATATATATATAATTGATCTTCCCTAGAGAAAGAGTAGGAGATTTTAAATCAGTCTGAACTCCTATCAAAAGGCACACCTCTTTTAAATATTCCACTGCGCTTGTCAGAAAATTGAAAAAACGGAATAAAGTGTAACCTGTATGAGCGAGAGGGAAGAGGTTATTTGGATTGAAGTGGGTGTGGACGCATCGTGGAAGTAATTGGAGCCCATTGCAGATGTCCCACAAAGAATGTGCTTCCCGGTTGCTTAGTTACGCACCCTTACCATAAATATCTTGTGTCTGGATCTGACAAATAAAGCAGAGTAGACCTCCTCCAAGGCCAAACAAGCCTAATTTTAATCAGGACCTTCTGCATAGGCTTGAATGGGACCGGTCACATTTCAAAGAATGCAATCAATCAAAACAAATCCATCTTTTGCCTTCTTCCAATGCACTCTGCACATAAATTCATTTGTTCTTATTGTAGGTCCACTGGCAGCTCAAGTACCCTGGAACCCGTCCCACCAAGTTCCCACTCGACCACTTGGTAAAACTTCCTTGAAGCCGACATGAGTGAAAAGCAGACTAACCACATTGCTTTTTGCCTTCAGGAGTTCCATTAGAGCGTGTCAGCTTGTCTGATCCCTTCTCCTTCTCTGCTGGTCTCACTCTCCAACCTTTCTCTGGAGAGTTTGGCATCATTCGCTTCGACAAGGTTCTGCTCAATGACGGCGGCCACTACAGCCCCCACACAGGTGAATGAATGCAAATGAATGAATTCATTCATTAATAGGTTAATAAATGCTATTTTTGTATCCGAAAGTCTTGGGTATATTTTTTCATTGAATACCTCAGAAACAAGTTAGGGAAATTCAGAAAGCTCGTAATCTCGATTTTTACATGAAATGTTCGAAGATGTTCAGCGTGAACACCATTGGTCACAGGACAGACGTCAGGCCCAGAGACAAATTCTTGCCAAAGGCGTCGCAGCATTGCATTGTCAGTGGTGGCGACAGCTTCTGTTGTTTGCTTTACTGTTTTGTACTATGTTGGAGAAAGCTGTCAACAGACCATTGTTCTTTGAAAGAGTAAAAGTCAATGGTGAGACGTACCTCGACTGAAGCCTTAGAGTTAAACGGTTTCTGAACACGACCCTGCCGGACGGTCTGGGAAGAATGATCACAATGTCTTGGCCACCAAGATATCCAGATCTCACACCATGGGATTTCATTTTGTGTGTATTTGTGAAAGGATGGGTCTATGTGCCCCCAATTCCGAGAGACGTAAGGTCATGAATAATAAGCTGTTGCAACCATCGATATGCCATGCAGGCATGCGTTTCGCTTGAAGTGTGCCGTATGACCAATAGTGCTTTTATTGAATAATTTTGAAAAGTTGAAATTAAAAAAATTCTGTATTTACTAGATGATCAATATCAAGTGTTTTTATTTCCCTCATAACTTCCGAGATATTCAATGTCAAAATGTACCCTAAACTTGATGTACCCAGTACATTAAGGTGACAACTGAAGCTCGTATATTTGATGATACAATAACATATAGTTGACCTTCCACAATTGTTTGTATACAGTAACATCTACACAAGCACCCTCGAAAAGGAACAATGAGTTTCATTAAAATATGCATACAGTGTTCCCTCGCCATATTGCGGCATTTAACTTTCGTGTCCCTAGGGCATTTTTTTTTCCTGATTTTTAGTTCTGCCAGCCTACTCAAACCTATCAGAGAACTACCTTCTGTTTCCTAGGCACTGATTGGAGCAATCCGAAAGAATTGTTTACATGAAGAGTGACAAAAGAATAAGTCCTTATTCATACCTTTTGAGAGCAACCCGACCAAGCACAAGCGTCATTATGAAAATAAAAATTATATCCGCATCTATTTTTTGACATCAACAAACAATACACAGACATCGTCAAACATGAAATATGGTCATTCATACACTATGGAAGTGTGTTTTAAGCCAAGATTTAAACAATTCCAGTGAAGTGTCTATACAAAAACATGACTTGACATTCAAACGTGGTCTTCATTGTTGCGTCCTGTCTGTTTACAGTGTGCTGTTGGTAGCTTTCCGAGCGCAGACTTCTGATAAATATGGTTGGATACAACTTGTGCATTATATAACTGTCTATGTCAGTATGTCTCTGTACTACAAGTCCGTCAGTGGTTTGCAGCATAAAAGTATCCCAGATAAGAGAAACTTTGCTTGTGCAATAATCCGCACCACTAACCACATTGCTTAAACTCTTTCCCATAATGCTCAATTACAACATGCCTAATGCCTCTTCCTTTGTCATCTACAATTCTAATAGCCTAATGATTAGGTTTTGGCGCTTTCACCACTGCGATCAGGGATCGAATCCCGATATATCCAATGCTGAGCATACATGGTCAGCGATATTTTTGGCCTGATCATTGCTCAGTTACGATGATATCACAATGAAACCTCGATATAACCAAACTACATTTTTTGAGGGATTAAAAAAATACGTGCATACCAAATAAATCGTTATGAAACAGGAGGCAAATGTTTTATTTTCTGTGCGACCTGGTACTAGACGACAGCCAGTGGTTGCCTTCGCCGTTTTAGAGAAACTTGCTCATGTTGGCTAGCTTTAAGAAAAATAATGGCCTTTTTCGTATCCACAGGGATGTTCACAGTCCCTCAAGACGGCCGCTACCTGATATCTGGTCTTTTGACGGCGCAGCGTGGTGAGATGGTGGAGGCGGTGCTGTCCGTGTCACAGCGAAGCGTCCAAAGGCTACGTAGCTCAACGCAGTCGCGGTCATCCGGACACGACTCGTGCGCCTGCGGTGGCTCCGTGTCCTTCGGCCTTGTCCTGCCCCTTAAGAAGGGAGATCGTGTGGGCCTTGTGAGGACGGAAGGCCGACTGGCCACCACCGACGCCCGCGAGGTGCTCTCTACTTTCAGCGCACTTTATCTGTACGGAGCCCCGGCCCAGTACAGATAGCCGATACCCAATGACTGCAATATGAACTGTGTGCATACAAACGTCTTCATCTAATATATTTGACAATCTTTGTGCTTCTCATTGTGAGTGTGGAAAGGTCTTTATAATTTAACGCCCAATATCTGTGACGTGACAAAAATAAATGGTCTACTCTTCTGTAGTGCTTGATTCATCAGCATAGAGGAGGGATTTCAAACTCAGTTTGGATCCAGACTTTCTGTTCTCAGGCGAGCGAGATCAGTAAAAGAATGTCAACTTCAAATGTTTATAGTTTTTCAGTGCTATTCCTAAACATTCAGCCTACTTGGGTAACCTACACTACATGTTATAATAATGGACGACAAGGAATATTTTCTAAGCATAACATATTTATTCACAAGTAAAATAAACATAATTTAATGTTGGCTGAATGCAGTTTTACACCTGAACTAACTCACCACGCTATACAAAATCAAGTGGGAGCTATGAAAAAAAAGTATAATTCTTGCCTTCATTGTCGTACTAGTTTGAAATGAATAAAGAAATTCAAAATAAATGTTTTAGCGGTGGACAGGCAAAATCATTAGACTACATCAGATCTCTACTAGGTTGGTCCTACTAAAGCTGAGAATTCAGTGTATTATTTACTCAAGCCAATGCACAATTGCCCAAAATGTTTTAAATGATTGCAGAGGTTAGTTACACCATCCCCTGATCGTAAACCAACATGCGGGCAAGGAAAAAAATCAAAAACCTCAGGAAAATAAGAAAACCTTGAGGAGGGGCCTCACAAGTGGTAATCTTCCTTCCAGGATTACCAGAGCGCAATAGATTTTACAACATTGGATTTTGAAACACACTAAACATAGGGAACATCAATAGGAGAACATAGAAATTTGTCCAGCAAGTGCACTGCAGCAACAACGCAGCTTCCCATATCTGCCGACTGGAAGTAGCAGACGTCGACATGCTTCAAGTCCAGACACTGGTCCGCTGATTCTTCTTAAATGGTTCTTCTCCCTCTCCTACTGTTCTCTAGCAACTCGAGTGAGTGTTTGGTTTGGATTTTTTTTTAAATAATAACCTTTGATATAAATGACCTCAACAATTCATCTTTTATTGAAATTCTCAAAAACTTTTTGCAGGTCAGATCATATCTTCCAAAAGGGCCAGTCCAGCCCGCGGGCTGTATATTTGACACAACTGGCATTGAAAAAAAAGCATAATCTAAATCAGTTTTTTTTCCCCCCCCAACCCACACTCGTCTGTCAGTCTAGTGTGCCTCAGGAAATCGCCCCCAAAAAAATCAGCCGAGTAACTGTCGGATTCATCCATATTGGTAGGTGGCAGTAATTTATAATTTGTTTTATTTTATATGCTAATCATCAGCTCATGATGTGGTTCTGGAAAATATATTAACTTTTTTCTGGCAGGTGTTTGAGATTGCAAGACAAACAATAAACAACATAAAAATGGTGCATATAATATTGCTAGTTATTATTTTCTTCCAACGCCCTTCCCCCCAAAAGAAGAATTAAATAGTTAGGACTTATCCATTATCTGCACCACTTATCCTCAGTAGGGTCGCAGGGGTGCTGGAGCCCATCCCAGCTATCTTCGGGCAGTGGGCAGGGGACACCCTGAACCGGTTGCCAGCCAGTCGCAGGTAACACAGGGACAGACAATTTAGTTAGGACTTAGTCAAACATAATCAGGTAATCTTTCATCATACAATCTTATTCATTCAAAGTATTATTTTTCTAGAAAAAAACAAGATGAAAATGTATTCAAACTTGCAAAACAGGTTAAAATCTTTGTAAAATCCTCAAAATTAGTAAACTTACCTCCTGAGGGCACAGTGATCTCAAAAACCTTATACTGAACTCTCAATCTAAGCAATGTAATACTTTCAGCTTTAAAAAAAAAAAAATCATTTGATAACATTTTTGATGGACGGGGTTCTTCGATATTTTTTAACAAAAAAGTGTGCCTTGCTCAGCTCAAAAAAGGTTGAAAAACACTCATCTTAATTAGCTTTAAATCCAGAAATAGAACGTCTATAAAATTCATTAATTAAAATTAATCTTGTTATAGCAACATAATAAACAATATCCTTTCATTATGGAATGCTCGTTGAGGAGAAAATGCAATTTAGTTACCAATTGTAGGTATTTTTAACAAAATTAAGAAACATGAACGCTAAACCTCTATCATTGCACGTCATGTAAACTAACAAAATCTTGACCTACAAAGTGAATGTAAAAGTTCCTTATTTTATAACTCAATATTGTTTATTTTCATTTTAAATGAAATAAGTTTTTAGACCACTAGGAGACACATGTTCTTGAAGATTTATTGAGAAATTTTCCCTCTTACATACAAATTTCAGTTGCAGAAACAAGAATCTAAACTCCACCTCATTGAGTTAGAAACTTTATTGATTACAAACAAGATCGTGACAGCCACAATCAGTTAGATTCAGCAGGCGCGTTTTCTTTTCCTTCTTTTAAAGGTACTTCTTCCTCTTTACAATTTGTTCTTTGATTCTATAAACCACATTTGGATCTACAAAATGATTTTTTTTCTCCTGTGGGAGGTGAGACACATTTGTAGCAAGCATGATGAAAAAAGAAAATAATGAACAAAAAAACAAAGTGACTTATTCAGGCGGGACAGTGTGCGCCATCAACATTATAAGCATTACTGTACTTTCATAGAAAGAATGGATCCAGTTATGGATGTATTACTAATAAGAGAACACGTATGAATCACCAGTAATGAAATGTCGACTGACATCGTGTCAATTTCACTTAAAGTCCTGCTTTTCTTACACACATTATCCCAGAAACGCAAAACACTTCCTGCGCACTTTTGCCACTAGCTGTTTTAACAAGAGAAAAAAAATTAAAGAGAAAAAAATCTGCCTTGACAGCATGCGTCAGCACCGTAACATCGCAAAGGTTGCTGTTTGCGTTACATTCAGGGAGGTTTCCCCCCCAATTCGCTGTCCAGTTGTTTCCTTCTCGCCATTGATGTTGGGACGTGATTTGTTGTCTACAATCAACACAAATTTTGCGAGCGTGTAGGAATACAGTAATAATTGAGGAGGAGACATTACAAATAAAGACTTTGAACCAACAATAACAGACTGAAAAGGTTGAGGCGCTTGAGCCCATAAGAACCTCCGGTGCCACTAGTGTAACAAACACTTTAAAGTCCCCAGTCTCTTTGTTATAAAACGCAATGTCTGACAATTTTCCTTTAAGTAAAGTGGGTCTGGGTATTTATGGGTAAATTTTGGTCTTGTGAAAAAATACCTAAGAATTGAATCATTTATTTTCAAAGGCTGGTTGAAAAAACAACATGTAAAGCCAGTGATGATTATTATTTCTCAATTGTTATTTTAGTGTGTAGACTATTTATCATGGAAGTCAGGGTAAACTACAAAGGCTTAATCACGGGGTCCTCTAGAGCTGCATGTCCTGCATGTGTTTGGAGTTTCTCTGCTCCAATACAGGTGATTCCAGTCAGCTGGATCATTATCAAGCTCCCACAAGGCTTGCCAACAAGCTAGAAATTTGCATCAGCTTAGTTGGAGAAGAGAAACCACCAAAACATGCAAGACATACGGCTCTTGAGGACCGGGTTGGCCACCCCTGGGCAAAATCATCAACTTGTTATATTTTGATTTGTTTTTACTGTAATAAAATGTCGACAAAAGACAATATTACTATGAGACAAATAATATTTGTTTTAATCTGACGTTTGCTACTTACATATCGTTTTAATTTTTGCGATATCTCCTGGTTCACACTGGAGTGAGTTCCTCACGTTAGCATAGATGCTAGCTAGCTTTGTATAGGTGCTTATCAGCATCCCCGTGCTATTTACTTGTATTTGCTGTGTAGAAGAAGCGAAAGTTAAATTCTTTAAATGAGCAGAAGCTGCAAGTGTTGAGTTAATATAGAAAATATGTATTCAGCGTGCTATAATTGATCATTAAATATTTATTTGTCAAGCACCTTTTATTACAAATATAAACAACGCCAAGAATATAATTATTTCACTATATCGTCAATACAAACTATATTTCAAGCAAATACTTAACATACCATATTTTCCAGATTTTAAGGCGCACCTAAAATAAGCCAGAAACTTGAAAGTGCGCCTTTTAACCCAGGGCACCTCATATACAACAAAATAAGATCTAAACTGCATACAGTATTTATACGTGTGCAGTACTACACAGGGTTTGACGGTATATTACTGTTTTTGAGCAAAATTTTTGCAATCGAAGCACATTGGTGACTATAATCGCAAAACATTAGTAATACAGTAATACAACCTGGGCAGAGAGAGCGCCAACACTTAACCATTAGAACACCAGTGATGCAGATGACCTATGAAATGGCATTCCATATTATCTCGTTATTTAACTATTGTACTCACTGTGCCAGAAACGAATGTTGGACAAAGTCCGCATAATTAGATACATTCACTTCTAGCACTGAGATTAAAAAATATTGTAATGAAGATATAAAATCAAACAGCCATTCGTATGTCAACTGTATCACTAGTTTTCTAGTGCTTAGGTTTTAGAGCTCGCACAGCCAAGACTGGGGTTCGATTCCCATTGCACACTACATTCTTCAACTGATCGATCATTGCTCTAATATATACCTTAAGGGTAGAAAATGGAAAAAAACACAAATAAATACAATAGCACTTTTTGTAGTTTTAATTCTAGGCACCTTATAGTCCAGTGCGGCTTATATATAAAAAAATATATGACAAAAGACTATATTTTTGGGGAGTGCGCCTTATAATGCGAAAAATAAAGTATTTTAAGAAAAAAACGACACCATTGAATGCTATGTATGTATTTAAACAAAAATGGATCCCACAGTGAAGTTAACAGTTTATGCCATGCAAGCAAATTTCAAGTGAGGTACAAAGAAAGTGAAGTGTGGTAATTTTCTGTAAATGTCTTGACAAACATAGCAAACGGCTTGCGAGCTTCACATATTTCTTTTCATTCTTCAAGCTGGAGGTTATATTCCTGTTCTTTCCAGAGTGGCGTGTATAGTTCGAGTGCTTTTTTTTTTCAAGAAATGGTTTTTGAAATGTTGCTTTAAACATTTGAACATGTATCCTAAATAAAATGGTACAATTATTGTCTTCAAATAACACACATGAAAAAGGCTTACTTGTGGCATTTCGTGCCGTGAAGTTTTTCAGACAAGGCAACAATAATAAATTAAACATAACACTTATCATCATAAATAATAATGACTGAGCAGATGTGTATTTAGCATTATAAATAGTGACTTATGTGGATACTATTGTGCTCGCATCTTTTAAGTGAGAAGATCTCATGTGAGGAGTAGCTGCCTCGTGTTAAGAGTGGAGGCCTGTCCTTCATAAATCAAGCGTGACTCATTCTCGCTGCCATTAAGCAGCTTTAGAAGTGCATCTAAGGTGGCATTTGGTTTTGGCAAAAGCGAGCGTTGGTCCGGTGTTTGCAGTGCCTGCTAACCAACCCCCCCAAAATACCAACACAACAAGCCTCCAAATTGTGTCTTATTGGTCCTTTCCTTTCAGCGAGGGGGCGAATGTGCCTGAGCGTCTCTCAGAGAAGGTCATCGGGGTCAACGGCAGCAATGGGCTGCCTCCAAAAGCAGAAGGAACTGAATTCCGGCATGGCAAAAGCTTCATTTTGCTCCTTGCTCAGCAGCGGGAACATGTGCTCCACCAGCTCACTTAACCTGCAATACCTAGATAAACAGGAAAAATGGAAAATCAACCTTAATTGCTTGGATGCAATTTTTTTGTCTGAAAAAAATAATACAATTTACCCTTTTTTTCTGCACTATAAGGTGCAGCGGATTATAAGGCGCAATTGCCAATCAAATCAAATTTAATTGTAAAGCCCTTGTCAGGCAATAACTTGCCATCCAAAGTGCTGTATAAATAAATTTGGTGTACAATAAGACAATAAAATCCCCTCCTTTATCCCCGACCAACAGCCCAAAAGAAGGAATGTAGACACACAATGGTTAAAATACAGTAAAAACAAAATAAACAGTGATAGAAAATAATAATAATAATTATTGTACATTATATACTGTACACTTGCAGTATATATCAGTGCAATGATGGATCAGACAAAAATTGTCGCTGACCAAAATTCAATATGTTGTATCAAAGGGAATCAAACCCTGAGAGAATGTCAAACCTAACCACTCGACCTCTAGTCATACAGATGACAGACAAAAAGGCTTTAGGTTTTATCTCATTTTCACAATATTTATTCAGGGTGCCAAAAACGAGTGTTAAAGAATGGCGAAACAGAAAGTCATTCTAAAAGATCTAAGTACGAAAAAGCGTAACGACAAAAACAACTTTTTGGTGTATTTGATTTATGTCTTTCCAAAACAGCATTTTTTGTCTTCGCTATTCTCTAACATTCTAGAACTGTGAGTAAAAAATTGTGTGATAATGGGATAAAATCTAACGCCTTTCCCCTCTTTAGAATATTTTTTGTCATTGTCAAAAAGACCAACGAAATAGTTTGAAGCATTCATTCATCCAATAATTAAAAGAAAATACAAAACCAACAGAATAACCAGAAATGACCCAATACAAACATTAAAAGTACAGACACAATCAGGTGGTAATCATTATTCACTAGGAAAGAAAGGTGGAGAAAGTGGTGAGTAATAATATACACTGCAACCATCTCCTCTGTATCACTGGTGGTCTAGTGGTTAAGTGTCAGCGCTTACACCGGGGCGACCCAGGTTCGGTTCCCTTTGTATACAATGCTTTGTGATTATGGTCAGAGATGTTTTTCAATTGAACAATCGTTGCATAAATTTGGTAGTATACCGTAAAACCTCGTGTAGTAACGCACACGTATAAATACTGAATGCGTTTACATTCTTAATAACTGTATTTTGCGGTGTCCAAGGCGCACCTTAAAATTTCAGGCAAATTTGTGGTTTTTAGGTGCGCCTTGTAGTCCGGAAAATACGGTACATTTATTTTGTTCTGAATTATTAGTGGCAGGAATTCTGATTCTGTACGTACGAAGACTTGTTGCCCTTGGTCTGCTCCTGGATCAGCTCTCCCTTGGGGTTAACTGTGAAGATTCGGCATGTGGGAACTCCCACCTCCTTGTAGGCAAACACGTCCTATAAACACCACACGCATAAAAATCGCAATTTCCACAGACAGAAAGGGCGTGAGTTCCAAATCAGCATGTGTTTTCTGCTTAATATCCCAAGTAACTTTCCTAAACCCACAATAAAAATACAAACAGACTTGAAATGAGCTCATATGCAATCATATGAGGCACAGCATCAGATTAGCAACAAGTTCCCATTTATGTGCCGCCAAGCAAGTGTGTCACTTTTTCTTGGGAGTGTCGCAGCTGTCTGTCTACGTTGTTGGCGTTAAAAATGTTTTTAGCGTTAGATCACACGATGCGGTTTGTTTATGGTGCTGTTGAAAACTCACGTTGGCTCGGTTGCCAAAGGCGGCGTGGAAGGGCTGCTTGTTGTGCTGGAACAGGTTCTTGATGTCCGTCAGGCATTCTATCTTAAAGATCTCCGGTTTCTTCTCAATGACCTCCCTGGAGACAACAAAACAGGGATGATTATAGCCACAAGAATTTGCTCAAGCAAGAAATTCCTAGTGGCCAGAAAGAAAACAATCAAGGGTTCGATGACAGATGTGATGGCGAGGCCTTGGACGTTGCTGTGGTTACTAGCGGAAACGACGACAACGAAACGCCGGCAGGAAACAAGGCAGACGACAACCGCTCATCCGGTGTAATTAAATTGAAATTGCTTCATAATATAGACCTTAGTTGGGCTCACCACACCAGACATTTAGGAAAATGTCAAAACAGGTTGCCAAAAACTTTTGGCGCTCTCTTGTCTCAAATCATTGCGAGTCAGTTCAAACACCGTATTTGAAATATAAGCAACCAGACTGGACACTGGGAAGTTAAAAAAAACAGTCTTGCTACACAATATCGTTTGTCTCGTACAGCGTTTATTAAATAAATAAATGGAAGGATTCGCAAATGGCCAAATTCAAGCACATTTAATGACTTTTAAAGCCAATTTTCCAATTTCTCCAGTACTATTAAAGGAAATAAATTTACCACAGGCAAACGCTACCTTAATTTTTTACATGGCCGATAATAAATGTCCAAAATTGATTCGCAATCCTTGCACTAACACACATTTCATTATTTCAGAGTGACCTGTTTTGGTGTAGCATGCAGCATATAGTTAGCAAAAAAAAAAAAAAAAAAAAAAAGAACAGTTTAGCTAGTCATCTCAAAAATTACATTAAGCATTTTGGTCTTACCCACCTGTCCTCTAAGGTGCAACGCTAGGGGGCGATGACGCTTGACATGACGCCATAAAAATAACAGCAGTATGTAACGGCAAAGCGAAACAACCAGAGTAGGAGTAGCGGCTTCAATTTTAAGCAGATTTATCTTTTTTAATTTTTCTTTTTAATTCAATGCAGATCTGGGCACTCCTGTTCTCAATGGCCACATGTTCTGCACGATTTGGGTGTTTTTTCTCTTCTTCAAATGATCAGCTTTTGTTAGCAAATTAGCAAGACCTTGTTAACAATCGTAGTCAGTGGAATCACTTCTACTGTATTAGATAAACCTCAAAAATCCTGCAGGACCTGAGTGCCCAGGTCTGATTTCATTTCATACAATTTCACACATCTACAAGAATTTCACCTAAAAATCAAGTACTTTTCAAACTTTGAAAACACAAAATGAAATGTAAGCATTTGAAGATTTCAAGCACCAGTACAAACCCTGAATTGAGATCTGTTCCTGAATCAATGTATACTATTAATTTCATAAGTAAAAGTATCGATTGCAGGAGACCTTATTTGCTTTACTTGCAGAACACAGTAGAGTGGCAATCAAATATTTCCTATTAGGCATCTCAAATTCCCTGATCTATAGATCATCTTTGGGATAGCCACCACAATGCAAGTCATGTTGCATTTACCTGTGGAACGCCGAGAAGAGGCTGCTGGGCGACAGCATTAGGGGGCCACGGGGGAGGATGATGCCACCATCGTTGACCCACTGGAGATAGCCTCTCGTCATGTCTGCCATTCCAATGGCGCGAGCGGAGCAGTACAGGAACTTGTAGCCGTTCCTGGGGGAGAAAATATCAGAAAAAACATTAAGAATAGCTACCAAATTACATTGGAATTAGAGCCTTTGTTACGTTCTAAAATAACAAAATCATTAGTTGCACTTGTATATTCAAGCACAACACTGAAAAAAGCTGTTCCAAAATAAACTCAAAAACAAAAAAAAGCCCTCCCTCTTCTCCAGGTCATCAAACATCATTGTGCACTTACTCAGCTACTGAGTGATAGAGTTTGGCGATCCCCTGGTGGGTCCAGTCTTTCCCAAGTTGCGGTAGAATCTGTCCAAACACGTCGGATCTGGAAGTGACACAAACTAAGTAAAGCGACCCTCTGGGAGAGAACATAGATAGATAGATAGATAGATACTTTATTCATCCCCGGAGGGAAATTCACATACAGTACTGTTCTTGGGCAAAGTTCGATTAGCTGCACGTAGGGGGAAAAGCTGGAGCGTCTCAAATGTAAATGAGCTCATTATAAAGCCTTGTTAGTGCCGCGCTAACAGAAGCCACATGTCACGAGTCTCTTGTGGGGTCGCACCAGATAATAAGCCGCAATCAATCTGGTGCCTTTGATGTGCAGGCTACTCATTCGCCCTCACCGAGCGGGCTATAACGGAAATGGAAGATGACATCAGTAGCAAGTCTGAGGTGAGCGCTTAGATAATTAAAAGGAGAAAGCGTGAATGTAAGACTTATTGGAATGAGAGAAAATGTTCTATTATGAGAGGGGTAACCATGTTGAGAGCAATTAATTGACTCCAGAGAATGCTTCATAACAATTTGGTGTGTAATTGCCTTGATCTTAAAGGCAACTTGAGGAAATGCCCGATTTGGAAATGTGTGGGCCTGGCAATTGTTTCCCCATTCTTAATTAAAAACAAGTTGCTAGATAATAGACAAGTGTTAACTTTTGTAAGTAGGCACATTGTGCATCAGAGTTGTGATTTACAGCATACAGTTTATAGTCAATTAAATGTATATTTGAACATGATCAAATATATTGTGGCTTTCGTTCCATGTTCCAATTATTATCAAAAGGTACAAAACAATGCATGCATATATTTTATAGCTTCATATACTATATACAGTATAGACCAAGTTGCCATGTAATATAAAGCGAAATGGCATTTCACTGTATGGAAATTACATGACAGGGTTCCTACAGCTTCAGGAGACTTACATCCAAGACTTTTTAATGCGGTTTTAAATAGATTTAAGACAAAGTAGACAAAAAACACAATTGAAACAAACTAAATACAAAAAAACACCACACGAATTCGTGGCAGATTTAAACAAATGTTTTTTGTTTTTGTTTTTCAAATCACGTTTTGGTTCAGTTGAAAACTTTCCATCTGAAAAGCACTACAACATTCTAGACACGGGAAAAAACATATTTACAGTACAAACATGGATCCTCAGTCAAAACTGGCAGGTACGTTAACTACTAATTCTAAAGTACTCTTCTGCTATATTCATGAGGCTTTATTTTATGATGCATAAAAAATATATTTTTTACGAAATCTTTTGAGTTCAAACAAATATATATCCTCATAACGTGTTCACATTTTTGAGACTCTCAAAAATTTGATTGAAGACATTTTAATACCAATTAAGGCCTAGTTTTTAAGATAATGAATTTCATTGCCTTTCAAGACTTTTCAGGGATCCTCAAGAACCCTGTATGACCAGAGATCTACAATAAGTTAAAATGTTCTCAGCAATGTGAGGCTTACTTGGTGATGGTCCCATCAATGTCTGAGATGATGACTTTGTCATCCCAGTTCCACAAGTAGATGGTGCCTTCGCAGCGGCACGTTCCCTGGTACTGTGTGGTGATGCTGAATGTTACATCGTTGGGGCCTTCTTTCAGTTTCAGACTTGCCTGGCAGCACAACCACAAACATGGTGCACAATAAACCACATCCAATCATATTAAAAAGTCCTTAGATTTGGGCTATGAGATTATAATAAGAGTTATTCCATTGGGGATATCAGATGATTGACTTTGCAAATGTAATACATATAAATAAACCCTAAAAAATACCCAATTATTAAATTTGTATCTCGGGAAAGCAAATTAGATATCTGCAATGAAGTTGCCATTATATTCAAGATAGTTTTGACCAGGGAAGTTACTCTTCATCATTAGTTTTAAGGCAGTATCTTTAGTAAATTAACTAGAAAAATTAAATCATCCAACAATCAGGCTACTTATCCACGAACCAATGTATTCAATCATTCATTCATTTACCCAACTGTAACCTTGTTAACCTCTCAATTGATCAATCTAACAACCAACCGTCTGCAATATCTACCATTTTTATTATGTTTTCGACCTCATTAAAAGAAAGGGAAAAAACAACTTCACACTGGGTATTCATTCAGTTGATTAAATCATATGTATTCACATTTATATCAATAATCTATTAGGCTAATAAATACAAACGCACCCAGCATATTAGACTTTAAATATTGACTGGGGCGAGTACCAATTCCTGCCAGCAGGTGGCACTCCAAATTGCCAAACAAACTAAAAACGGACTCATATTTTCTAACTTGTTGGATTTCCCATCTAAGTCATGTTGTTGATAAAGTGAAATGATGATCAGAGTACTCACAATCTGGTCAGACGAGAGGCGCAGAGACTTCCTATATGCATGTGCACAGAGATGCTGCTGGCTGTCAGAATGGTGTCTCTCCTGAAACGACGCAGCGCTCACTTCTTTGCCCTCTTCGTCACTGGACGAGTCATTATTTTTAGCCCTTTAAAGATAAACAGGCTTCACTAAATTCACCACAAAACTATGCAGACAATAGGTGATAAATGTAAAGGAAAAGTATTTACAGAAGGGTAAGTTTCTCCTGTGTTGCGGCAGGTCCTTCAACTGACTGAGACTCCTCTTTGGTTTCTTGCTTAGTCTCGGACTGAAATCAAATGGATGTGCAATTATAACGCAACTTTATTCATGCTACACGAAAAACTCGCCACAAACCTGCTTGATTGCACTGTCTGCCCGTTTTCGCCAGAACCACCAGCGGCCGGACTTCTTTGGCATTTTCTCTTTCACCCAGGCCTCCTCAGTTGCCTGCATCATTTGATGAAATCTTACAATTCATGCCATTGGCAAAAATAGAGGGAATGCAGTAATATTTTTACCTTTGGTAAGTTCTTCTGAAATGCTTGTAGACTTAGAATAAGGGGAGCTGCAAGAGTCCAGTTATAATACCTAGAAGCACCAAAAGAGACAAGATCCGGTGACTTCATTAGTCGGCATGTTCACTTCAGTGTTCTAATTAAACACTTACCTATTACCTATCTTCACAACAAGGTTAGGGTTGTCTATAATTGCTGGATTTTCTGCAAATTCGTGGTAGGTGATGATGTGCTCTATAAACTTCTCTGTATAGATAATAAAAACAGTTACAAGAATTACAAAAGGCTGGTTTAGGAGATCGCATATACACTGTGATTAAAAGGTAAAACCATCTTGTAATGTAGGGTGTCCAAAACTCAACCCTAATCCCCCAAACCAGACCACCAGAAGTGCACCTCTTGTGTCTGTCTGAAGCACCGGGGACTAAAAAGAATGGAAGTCTCTGCGCCTCTCGTCTGACCAGATTGTGAGAATTTAACAGACTATGAGGTGCACCCAAAACCCACAATTTGCCGGAAGTTTAAATGTGAGTCTTATAATCTAGTGTCCTTTGTGTATGTAAAAATATTTCGCATAACGTAGTACGACCATATTTGTGCAATTATTGATGTGTCCACATTTATCGCTGACCATAATTGCATAACAATGGTGGCAAAGGGGATAAAACCCGAATAACAACGAAAGAGGGGGTTTTGGGGTTTTTAAGGGTTATTGTTCTATCTACGTTATTCATTATCCATTATCCGTTATCGGTCAGTTCATAATACGCTACAAAGTCTAGGAGCCGGTACACTTACTCTCAGCCAAAAGGCCAAGCTAAGGTCCTAGCCCTAAAGCCTTGCTGCGATCATTGCGAATGCACCGTTCCCGGAGGTACTGCAATACCGGGCCGATGCGTGGAGTGGACAGAGCAAGCTCTTATTCCATCTCCAGGCAAAATCCTATTAGAGTCAAACCTTCATTAAAGAGTGTCGAATCTGGACCACCAGGCCAGTAGGGATATAATTGACATAGGAAAAGGCAATGGGTCTTATTTCATGATCACACCTGTTGTAGTCGCAGTGCCAAATACAAATGTTAAATGTAAAACAGAACATAGTTAAAAAAAATAAAAAAATAAAAAAATTAAAAAATCAGTACAACAGTTTTTTTTTTACTTTTTCTGTGCTCTAACAAAACATTGTAAGTGACACAAGTTGAATATGTATGGCCATGAGTTTAAATTTTTCAGGACTACCATGAATTTTTGGGCGTCTGTCAATTAATCCGGTGCGCCTGTCAATTAATCCGGTGCGCATTCTAGTACAGGAAATATAGTATATTCTTTATTACTATGTCAACCAAGACAGCAGAAGTGCACATCCATTACCTTTGGATATCTCTGCGTTCTCAGTCAAGCCTCCGCACAGCGACAATGTGACGTCCGGAAGGTCACTGGCAGAATCTGACAGACACTCCGTGCCGCTGTCAGCTGCAGCGCTTCCCACTGACTGCGGTGACTGTGAACCCGAGGGAATCTCAGTTTCAATCCAGTGTTTGCTGGCCGCTTCGGCCTCGCTAAAGTAAGAAAGCTTGAGGTTAGATGACGTTAAACACACATATGCACACACACACATTATGTAATTATATATATATATATATATAAATATATATATATATATATACATACACATACATATCTACATATACACATATATTTTCAAATATCAGCACTCCCACCTGAGGTTAGATGACATTAAACACACATATGCACACACACACATTATGTAATTATATATATATATATATATATATATATATACACATACATATCTACATATACACATATATTTCAAATATCAGCACTCCCACCTCTTGGGAAAGTATCTGGCAGCTACATCAGGCTCAAGCGCGTTTAGGTCGTCTAAGTAGATGTCCTCGGGACCCTGATGATGGCTCCTCTTTGGGACACCTGCATGCAATACACCAGTTCATGACTTGCACAAGTCACGGCTCAATATACTGGATGGAAATAGCCTTTCTCTTTTTTTTCCACATTATCTCTATTTGCTCTATTCTAAAAATTGGCTTTACTTGCACAGTGCTTTTTCCGCCACAAGGTGGTGATCAAAGCACTTTACTTTCACTCAACAAAATAGGTTACAGCAGCGGAGGGAAAACTAAACCAGGGTTTGTTATAAAGCTCATTAATAAGCAGATCTTTAATATCACCCATGTTGTAGAAGAGAAGGGGGGACAGTGGATTTGATCATAAGCCCCCCAAAAAATCTCTGACCAGTAAACGAAAATTAATTGATCAAATATATCAACTGCTCAAACGTACCTTTCTTCTTAGAGGGCGAATCACTCTGCTGGCCAGTGCCAGGGGTAGAGGTTACCAGGTTGTATTGCAACAAGTCCACAGGCTCCGTGAGAGTGGCAGAACTCTCACTCATAGTGGTGGAAATGTTGGTGGGTGTCCGTGGCTTGGGCTTGACAATGGCGCACACAGTGTGCCCGCCGTCATCGTTTTGGCAGTCCTGCATGGCCTCAGAACTGAGGATAACGCGAAAATGGGTAGTTTCCGAAGGAGTGATGGTCACCGTTTTAAGCAGGTCTACTTTTTCTTTCTTGGTTACCTGGGTATTGGCAATACAAGAAGTGTTTGTTTTGGATAAATATCCCAAAAATGGTGTTTCAAAGATTGCTTTCCTACCCTGGCTGTTTCTGGAAATTCTCCCCAAGTCCACTGCATGTGTGACTCGGCTCGCAGCAAAGTTTCAGAGGGTCGCACCATCAGTTCCGAGTCACTTCTTGGTGAAAAGGCCTGCGATAAGCCATGGCTGAAGGAAAAGAAATGTATTCATGGGGAGCAATTTATTTTATCCAAGTTCTGGTATTCCCTGAAACGACTGCCGTTAGCTTAAAGTTAGGAATTAGAGGGGATTTACAAAAATGGACTAATGACTGCTGATTTGCATAAAAACACATAGTCACGTTGTACAAGTTGGCACACTCAGTTACCCTTATGCTTGTAATTCTATCTTCCATGTTTTAAGGGTATTCAAACAGGTTCCTTTGATAAAAAAATATTACATATAATACAAAACAAATTTTTTTTTTTTTCCACAATAAAACTTTGTTTATTTTTAAAGCACACAGTTGTATAAGAATGTTCCTTAGTCTCTAGTGACAAATGGTTTTAGTGTTGTGATTAATGCAAAAGCCCAGTAGAAGAAGAATAGTAACTGCACTGTAATTTATATTTTATTTACAAAATACTTACAAAGAGTAGTTTAAAAGCAAGTCTGTTGATTTCATTTAAAAAATGAGGTATGCATTAACATGTAAAAATCAGCTATTAATGTGTTTATAAAGCATAGGAAAAGCCAGGTTACGGGATAATTTGGGCAATGGGCATCTACAAGGTCAAAAAGCAAAAGTATATGTTTCTAGATTACCTCATACTTGTTTATGTTCTGTTGATTTTTGATATTTGAAGTGTAATACAGAATGAACAAATGGGCAAAAACCCACCTTTCATTTGATGGCCAGTCACCATCAGAAAGTGCATAACCATCCAAGTTACGTCTGGCTGAAGGTAGTCTGGGGTCAACATCTCGTACTGTGGACATTGAAGGCGATCTAGACACATGAGGCACCGAGGCGTCCTCGTCTGAGCTGAGGTCCATCTCAAACATTTCCTCATTGGTTGTAGCAGCGGGCATGTTAGCAGCAACGGTGGAGGTGACCGACATGGGCGGAGTCAGCTCCTCTCTCCGAGGGTCTCCTTTGTGCTTCTTCCTCCGTTTTTTCTTCTTTTTAGTAGACATGCTGGCAGGCAACGGCGGATCGCGCGGGTCTTCTTGGTCGGCTGGGATGTCATCTTCCATGTTTTTTGACGGCCGGTGCTCCACTTCTGATATCCAGAAAAGGTGGCTCTCTGTTGGGATTGGTGATGTGGCCAAGTGGGCAGGGACAATCTAGTGGAAGTCAGTAAAAGCACCAATTTAAAAGGAAATATATAGTGCATTGTAGTTGCTTTAGGACACATGTGTCAAACTCAAGACCCAATGGCCAAACGTGGCAGGGCACAACATTTTATGTGCCCTACAACACAATTCTGATAGAAGCAAAAGAGAAAAGAAAGCCACAATGACCTTCATTTTTAAATATGTCCACTGGATGTCGCCCGAGTCAGGCGCCACTCGCAAGGCACCCACTATAGCTGTATTTGTTTTAATCAACCAAAGAACATTGAGGAAAACGATGTTGGTATTATTTTATTTAATATAACATTTGGACGCATCGTTTTAGGCCATTGGAAAAATACAGAACGGATGTCTTTGCAAAAGTTTAAAGAAGCGTTAGCTCCTTTCTATAATATATAAATAATGTAATAAAGGGAAAGTGTGTAATATTTAGTGCCTCCTAGTGGTACCAAAAAGTTTCATCCAGGAAAAAAAAATTTGCGTAATAGGCAAAAATACATACACTATATACAAATGTTAATAGTCACTGGAAAAAAAAAGAGGTTAAGACATTCGAATTTCTTTTACAATGTGGAATCCCCACGTAAATCAGCGCCATGTTTGTCCGACAGCCTGTTGCCACGCTGTGTCATATATCACTGGCCCTCGCTCGTACCAGACATCACAGTGCCATCTCGTGGACCGATATTACACATTAGGCTTTCAGGTAAACATTTTCAATAAAAACAAATTAAAATAAAAAGCAGGGAGACTTTTAAGTGACTCAATCAATCTTTTAAATAGGTGTTTGTATGCTGTTTTTGGCACTTTTCAGTTTGCATGAGTTTCCCTCAGTTAAATAAACTGTAGTGGAAATGACTTCAATTGTTGTGATTGTTTTTTGTAAAATGCAATTGACAAACACTGCAAGAGATTAAATCTTAGTGAAGAAAAATAAATACTGAGGAATAAAATCCCTCAATATTTTTATAAATCTTAAATCTCAAATCTTACATTCATAGTTATATTGTAAACCTCTGAAAAGACCCCCAGACCTCCAGCAAAGTCAAACTGTTTATGGCATTCAATTTTTTTTTTAGTTCGCCCGCAGTGAGAATTTCTTTCTGAACACGTGGACGCTCAGCTAAAATGAGTTCGATATCCTGCTTTAAGTTGCAAGTAGACCGGAGGAGAGGAAAAAAAATCTGCTATTTCCAAAAATCAAATCCATTCACACTTGTCCTGCACAATGGAACAAACTGACTAAAGCTGCAACTAATCAATACAATTTTTGGATCATTTTGTTGGTTTTCATGGAATCGGAAAAAGATCAAGTATTTTAAATAATACATGCGCGAAAACAGAACAGTACATTTATCACACACAGGGCAAACATTAGTAGACAATAATTAAATATGATTTATTGGGGGGAAAATTAACTTGACCACTTAAAAAAAAAACAATTACATGGTCTCATACTTACATTCTGTTGCTCGGATTCTTGAACAAAAAAAGCTTCACCATTATCACCCAGTTTCATTTGCAACTCCACAGGCTCTCCATTCACTTCAATGTCAATCTAGAAAATTGAAAACACATCAAAATAAATAAATCACATTATTATTTCACAAAATGAGAGATGCAAGGATAATCTTCACGGGCGGCAGAACAGCTGATCAGCCCCACGGTGCAGTGATCTAGGGTTCAATTCCATCTATCGGCCTCCCCGTGTGGAGTTTGCATATTCTCCCTATGCCGGTATGGGTTTTCTCCCACATTCCCAAAGCATGCATGGCAGCTGAATGAGCAGGTCCAAATTGTCTCTGGGTATGATTGAGGGTGTAGATCAGGGATGTCAAACTCAATTGCACAAAGGGACAAAATTCCAAACACACCTAAAGTCGCGGGCCAACCAGGATAAACATTTATTCAACACACTTAAACTGAATGTTTTTGGAACATAAATATGAATAAAAACAGACAAGAATATTAAATCTAAACCTTAAATCACTTATACAGTATTTATTATTTTGCTGTAAATAAAAATATCTTGTTAAATTATACAACTTAGAACTTAACTTAAACAACTTAACATTAAAATAACATTCAAATTCAATGTACATATTAAAAAAAACTTAAATATCCCAAAAGATTTTGCTCTCCTTATTATATCTCCTGTCAAAAGTAAAAATATGAAAATGCTACACAAATTATTTTGTAAAAATGTCACAACATTCTGCAAACAAGGAGCCTGATGTGCGCAGACGGCGTAGGGCGAGAGATGGGAGGGAGTGCTTGCACTTTTTGCATAGCTACACCCATCCCTCACACTCACCCAATCAAATAACTTTAAGTTTTCTTCCGGTGTTTTGGCGTATTTAAAAATTGTTCTGTGGATTCATCAAAAAGTATCTGAACACAGGTTATATAGTGAGCTTTTATATAAAAGATTCTTTAGCGTTGTACAGCCAAAGCGAGGTTTTTTTGTGTGACACCTTGACTGTAAATTTTAGTGAAAATGTGCCCTATATATTCTGAAAAGTACTGACTTTGATTCAGCTCTGGTTTGGCTTTGCGTGTATCTGAGCAGGATCAATGGCTCAAGTTTTGAACGAGATGGAGAAAATTTGCATGCAATTAAATTTGTCTCTGAGGGATAAGTACTCATAGAAAGAGCCATAGGCTCCCTACCCCTGGTATATTGTATAGTATACGTCATATATGAATGAATAGGTACAGTGACTAAAACGTCAAAAAAGGATGTCCAGGGATGAGACGGCGTTGTTCATATTGAGGGGCCATTAATAACAACAATGTAAAATGGTCTTGCGGGCCGGATATGATTAGACGGCAGGCCGGATGTGGCCAGCGGGCCGGGAGTTTAACACATGTGGTGTAGATGGTTGTAGGTCTCCATGTGCCTTGTGACCGACTGGCAACAAGTTGAGGGGGTTCCCTGCCCACTGCCCAAAGATGACTGGGATCGGCTCCCGCGACCCAGTGCGGAAGATGGATGGACTTTTCTTAATTTCTTGTCCTTGCGATGTAAATCTGTACATATGGATTTTGGGAAAGTGGAGTCAAAATTTGATTAGCCACATCTTCTCACCGAGAATACAGTGGGGCAAATTCAGCAGTCACAATACCTCAGGGTTATATGCGGGTATTTATGTGATGCAAGTGATGGCGTTCCATTTTAACACTTAATTAAATCAGGCCGGATTAATAAAGGCCCTCTTTCATAATGGAAAACAGGCAACTGTTTATCAAAAAAAATATATCACCAACAGCTAGCCTTAAGCAGTCACAGTTGGCTCAATTAAGTGGAGTGTACTTCAGGGCAAATGTAAAAAAATCTTTCGCTGGTACGTTTGTAATCACCAGTGTCTTACTTTATTTGGACGCCGCAAAGGATGAAGCAAAGCTGGCTGGTTGCAAAACAGCTCTTAGCCACAGGCGTTTTTTTTTGCCCCTGCAGATTCCATTTCTGGCCACGCATTCAAGTTGTGTCTCATGTTGCTATGGGAACGGCTCATTCATTCATTGCTACAAATGCATCAGCATTCTAGGAACATGGTGAGAAAGGACCAACCTCTGACTTATCCTCACCACAGACCATTCATTTAAGGCGCAGGGATGTCAAACTCAGTTTGGCTCTGGGGCTGTATCTCAGACTGGCCTGGATCAGTAAATTCTGTTTTATCGTACCGTATTCTTTTTGGTATTATGCTTCATCATTTAGTCTACTTTAGTAGCCTATCTTACATACTATAATCACGGATGAACTTTTCAAAGCATGACATGTTTATTTGCCAATAATGGGAAATAAAAGATTTTTGTGTTTGGCATTAAATGAGTCAACTGGTATATTTTAATAGGTGAATAAATGTAGCTTTACCCACTACACTATCCAAACTTAAGTGGTAGCTATGAAAATGAATATATATATTTTTCTTAATTGTCTTACTGGTTTGAAATGGAAAGAAAAAAAAATACAAAATAATGAATTTGGCCGTGCATGGGCAATAAGAGGTCGGTGGTTCGCGCCCCGGCCGAGTCATTCCTAAGACTTAAAAAGTGGTCGGCGGCGCCCTCTGTTGGCTGCGGCTGCATCGGCTCGCTACAACGGGTCAGGTGCAATCGACATTTCGTTCTGTGTACATTGTTACACAGAATGACAATACAAGGAAATTATTATTATTATTATTATTATTAGACTAAGATTAAACTGGTGTATCCTTTACTGTCCTCTAGGGGGTAGAGGGAGTACAGTGGAACCTCGGATTTCGAACGCCTCTCAGTTCGGACAAATCGGTGTTCGACCAAAAATTTCGTGAAATTCTTGCTTCGCTGTTCGGTCAAAAAAATCGGAGTTCAAACGCCGGTACGCTAGGGTGCGATGCTGAGCGGCGTACGGGTGTTTTAGCCCCTAATTATGCCTCCGAAGAAGGTCGGTGCACGCAGGACAGGTGAAAAAAAAACAAGTTGTTCATCCAACTATTGCCTTTAAGAAAGACATAATAGCTAAATATGAAAGAGGTGTACGAATTTCCGATCTTGCTAGTGAATACAGGATGGCTAAATCTACTATCAGTACAATATTACAGAATAAAGAGGCTGTGAAATCGAGTGATGAGGCTAAGAAAGTTAGCGCTATAAGCAAGCAACTGCCGCAAGTTTTGGAAGAGGTTGAAAAACTTTTGATGATTTTTCTCTCCCCACCGTCCACCACAAAGGTAAGGAACCCTATTCATAATCCTTTTTTTTTATTTTTACACGTTCTTGTTAGCGTAATCTTTCGTAGGGAGGATTACGCTAACGCGAACGTACGATTAGCTTGGGTTAGCTTAATGTTTACGTTCTTGCTAAAGATTCAGGGTGTTGGAACGGATTAAAACGATTTTACATTACTTTTAATGAGAAAAACGATTTTCCGTGATCGACCAAATCGGTTTTCGAACAGGGTTCTGGAACGGATTATGGTCGAGAACAGAGGTTCCACTGTATTAGGTTTTAAATTATTTTTAAAATCATAACTTTCGAATGAAATGACTCTTGAATCATCTTTCGAAAATAAAATTATATATATATATATCAGTGTTCTCGTTTGCCCGCATCCCCGCGTCCTAGACGCATCATTTTTGCTGGGGACGCATTGTGTCAAATCAACTTTTTTGACACCAAATTGTCATTACTATCCGATTATTATTATTTTTTTTTAACAAAGATTTACCGCACTCCAAACTTTTCGTCAGGCATATTCGCTATTTTATTTTGGTCTCGCGCCGATCTCGGCAAACGAGATCTCGTTCTTCGAGATGACGTCACTGTTTTGGTGGTTGTCGAGTGAAAGAGAAGTATGCCTCCGTAAAAATAGTTGTATTAGGTGCAAATCAACAAAGAAATTGGTAATTTCTTCACTGTCGGTAATAAGTCAAAACAGAATACAGAAAGTGATAACAACGGCAATAATTCCGGCACGAAAAAACGGCCGAGAAATTCTTCAGAAGACCGCGAAGGCAAGGAAAACACGTGTTTTGAAGGAAACGATTTGACGAAAGATAAACAAAAGAATACTCCAAGCAAGAAAAGGACTTTGCTGCCAAAATGGACTCAGTTATATTCCTGGTTACGCTATGAGGAGGAGGATAATGGAGGTTACATGTTCTGTGATGCGTGCACCCAGCGTGACAAAAAAAAAAAACGGATTGCATTAATCATTTCGCCATACGAACTTTCAGAAAAGCACATTGGATCGGCACAACGACAATGAAAACCACAAATTAGCTATGAAAATTCCGTTGCTGCAATTGGACCTTGAGAAGGCATTACAACTGTGGCGGGACAGCAAACCACGAAGAATATATGAACTGAAAAATCTGAAGTGATTAAAACTGCATGAATATATAGACTAATATTTCAGGAATATTATTTTGTATAATGTACAATATTTTTGTGAACTGAAAAATATGAAGTGATAACTGCCTTGTATTACCAATTAAGTGTAATGATTAAATCTGAATGACTATATAGATTTATAGATTTATTTAAATATTTGTCGCCAATTTAAAATTTCAACCTCAATAACACTAAATTTTGGGGCCCATAGATCTCTGTTGGGACCCATAGATTTTTGAGCATGCGAGTCCCCGGGACCCATCACTTTTCAGAGGTAAAATGAACACTGATATATATATTTAATGACTTGAATATACATGTTGTGTTATGTGAGAGGAAAGTGAACAGATTAAACTTTTCGTTTCATCAAGTTTCCATCAGGGAACTTACCACTTTTTCCTTCGAGCGGAGTACGCCAAGCTTCCCGAAGCGCACATGGAAGGGCGAACACTGGTAGGTGCCGTCACGCTGGCGGACAACCACCACATCGATGCATCCAGAGAGTGTGGCCTGGTTGATGCCCTTGTATAGCTCCTTGACTGTGACCAGAACCTGCCCGGCCAGCTGACCAACGTAGTTCATGGTGCCCACCTGTGAACAAAGTACATATAGTAAATGGGCTAATCTGACTAGCCTATTTCCCCCCAAGACTAGGCATGGGAGAGGGGGGCTGCTAGAAGATTGAAAGAATGTGTGCGGAACTAATATTGTTCAAGATGCGCAAGTTGCAACCCAAAAGTTGTCCAAACTCAATTCCATGACAATTTTCTTAACATAAATGAATATTAAATTATTTACTCTTAAATATAATTAGCCAAATGGGTTATTCGCTAATATATAACTGGAATATATGTGTACTCATAACTACAACAAAAGTACCATTGACTTTGAAAAGATCAGTCCAACATTGAGTACTTGATGAGTCAGCTAATGTAGTTATTCCTAAAATGTTCTGGATTACGTAACAGTTTAATGTCCGACCATATTCTCACGGCCCGGCTGAATAATAACAATAACAATAATAACAATAAGCTTAAATCAATTTTATACTCCCTACATAACTAAGGATGTAGATGTTGTAGATGTTGGTATTTGGTTTTATCTCATTATCACAATGTTTTAGTCACGGTAACGTCTGAAAGATATAAATTAAAACAAAAAAGCACAAAGGGATTAAACTCTTTGGTGTATCTGATGACGAATCAGACTTTGAAAGATAATAAATAAATACATTATAGGTTTTATTTTGGTACAGTGTTCATAGTCTACAGTGTCAAAAACATTTTAATCATGGCCCCACATACTCAACAATGTGGTGACATGAGTAAAAAACGAGTGATAGCCTAAAATCTACAGTCTTTTCCAATGTCATCCACGTCCCTAGTGGTCTACTGGTAAAAATTCACCACCACAATAGAGGTACGATTCCAGGTGCATCCAATGTTGTGCAAATGCTGTGAGCGATATCTTTTGACTGATCAACCATTGCCTAAATACAGTAAAACGGTGTAGTACTAAAAATAAACGAAAAATTAGGGCTTTTTTTTTTATTATTTCTGTGGGGCCTAGAACCAAACAACGCACGGCCCAGTACAGGTCCACGGCTTGCTGGTTGCAGGCCACTGGACTAATGAACAACCTTTTTAAATCATGTGACCCAAGGATGTGTTTTTATTGGCCGCAACTCAAGGAGCGTTCGTAGTGGTTTTTTTTATTTTTATTTCGCAAGATACAAGTCCATTCATCCGAATGCTGAAAATCGTTCGGACCTTGCACAAATCTCAGACAGGCTATAAATGTGCGTTGTACTTCCTTCTATTAAAATAAAAAAAAAAACTTTTTAGAAAGTGTATAGGGTAGTAGAACAAAGTGCATTCCACTTGCTAGGCTGTTGGTGGAGCAATTAAAAGAAATCACAACAACAAGAGTTATTAATGCCAACAATGGTTCGTTCAGTTATGAAACTAGATTCAACCGATAGCTCTAGTTGAGACAGAAATCTTTGACTAGTTTTAGGTCCTCTGGAAAACAAACCAACTCACCAAAGACCATGAGGACTTAAGTGGTGATATATCATCCAGCTCACTGCTATCAGTGTAGTCCTCTGTGCTGGTAGTTCCTGAGGATCTTTGTCTCTTCATTTTCCCCACAAGGCCTCATGACATTCAATCACAGCCACCACATGCACGTTGTACAACTTAAATTATAACCACCATCCTGAAAGTATCCCTTATTTGTACCCTGATTTATCAAGTAGTAGTTTGACCACGCTCTTATGAAACCCTGTCATAAACACTAACGCATGTAGGTTTTTTTTTTATCCTCCTCCACCAGTATACAGGATCCTTGAAGTTGAGCCAATGAGATGAGAGCTTTAAGGTGCTGACGACCGATAAGGCGACACTTGCTACACAGTGTTTTTCCGCCTGATAACAAGGTATACACTGCAGTGTGACGCTCTTGTACACAAAGCCACATGAAGAATATGATCATTACAGCTTCTCCCCGTTACTGTCACTAATCTGGGTAGTTTATGGCTTTATGTTACTGCAGGTTTGGACCAATTGGATAAAGAGGTACAATGACCATTAATAAACCTACATCCAAAACATGTGACTGCAAATACAGGGCCATAGAGAACTAAGAGGGTGTAATCCCTGTGGGATTATTCTTCTTACATTCCGATTGATGCTAAAATGAGCTGTACTGTTTCGTTGTACTGTAAACAGAGTTACACACGATTAGGGAAGATGAATGGAGTAAAAACTTCAGTGGGAAAGTAGACTTAAGGAGAAAATTATGGAGAGGCATGTCCGTATTACTAACAACACCTCTATCATTTTCAACTAAAAATAACTAGTTTATTTGTGTTTGTTAATTTCCTACTAAAGTGAATTCAGTTGCTGAGGGTAGCCATGAATGTTACAGGTGTAGTTGGTTTTGACTGAAGGCTGCTGAAGACGAAAGAGAATCCACACTGAAATGCTGAATTAAACTTAAATCATTTTACATGGTGGGTATTTGGTAAACATGACATGTGTTGACTTGACCCATCATTTCCTTTAGGGTATAAAAAGGAATTCACGCTTTAGAGTAGAGGTCGGGAACCTATGGCCCATAAAGATTTATGGATCATTTTCATGAGTAGATGTGGCTCGGAGATAAAATTGTGCTCATACGAATCTCATTTATAGCATTTCAATTTTAAGAAGCGTAGAGCGAGTCCAGTGGACGCCTTACTGAAATAGCGCTAAAAATACAATCGGTTTGGTCCAGTATGTAAAGAGCATACGCCCCACTACAGTTTACAGTCAAGGTGTTACACCAACATATCCCGTTTTGACTGTATGTTGCTACAGAAATACTGTCAACAGCAAAAAATGCCGTGTATTGATTTTACATGTATTCATTTATTTTTCTATGTATTTTCCTATTGTTTTTTATTTAATTTATTTATATTTAATTTTTGAATTAATATTTCATGTTTTATTTTTGCTCTTATTTCGTTGTTTTACTTTGGTAGAGTTGTTCTCCATAAGTAGCCAGCAAAAAAACATGGGAGCCAGGGACACATAAATTTCAGGGAAAATGTCTTGATGGTAGAAGCTCGACAGAGAATTTTCGCAATGTTCTTTATCCTTCCTTGTTGTTTGCCGAATGCCAAACAAGTTGCAATGTCTTGCACAAATTCAATGGGTTTATTTAAGGCCAGCTACGCATGACTTGACTCAAGTTTAACGTACATCTTCACAACAGTGATCTTTGAGCAGTATTTTTTAAGATCTTTTTTTCTTTTCGGCAAAATAATTGTTGGTGTGTCCATAATCTTGAGACACTAATGCACATAATTGCTCTGTTGTAATAAAGTTGTTCAAAACTATTAATAACTAACCTTTTTTTAGAGTTATAAAAAAGTCAACAAGGAAGAAAGGCTTAACCGATCAAAATAAAACCAGAAGAAAAACAAACAGATGTTTTGGGAGGCTGAAGGTCAGCCAGGAAAATGCAAAACAAGTTACCTGTGAACAACGAGCGGCTGATACGAGCCAAGTCTTATCAGAATAAACATTTTAAAAACTACCACAATAAAACAAGTACTAGAGCACACTGACCAAAAACACCAACTGAAACGAAACAAAACTACAAAAGAAACAGCTGAACTTACATGTGCGCAATAAAAGCCCATATACCTGCAATGGACAAAACTGAAGCGGCAGCAATAGTCAATTTTGATTTAAAGAATGCCCCTTTTAGAGAGGGACCTTAAAGATGGACTTTGAGGCCTGCCAAATTAAAGACTGAAGTAGAAGATGTCGTCACACTAATACTCTGTTACAGAAATCCTTTCAAGCAAATATTGGCTAATGTGTGCTGACCAAGATGTTTTGACTTGACTTATTCTTATGTAACCAACTGATTAGGAAACGGTAAAGCTCGTGATACGATTGCATGAAATACCGGAGGTAAAATGTCAATGTCAAACATGAACTCCACTACCCTGTTGTTTGCAATTTCCTTTTAAAACATCAATATCAGTGTTGAATTCCTGAGAAACGGCTTTCAATTGAAGGTGAATCTCTTATTGGCTTCAAGTGACCCAAACATACTTTAATATATTTTCAAACATGCTTGAGTGTTGCGATTTGAAATAAAGAAATTTGATTTAAAAGTCCTCTCATGTTTGAATTGATATCATAATGACTGTATTTAGTTTTTGTTTGTTTTGCATCGTCACACGACATTACAGATTCTCAGGTTAATTTAACTCATTGACCCACAAAGTTTCAATTAAATCGTATCATTTTACTCATGTTTACTCATTAATGCCCAATATTGATGACCAGCTATTTTGTGAAAATCGGGTTGGAAAGACTTAGTCATGGGATTGGACTTGCTCCAGTAGCACTTCTTTTTACAGCGAAAGGTCATGCACTGCTGCTGTAAAAAATATTGTTGAAATGTCTGCTGTGCAAGAGTTTTTTTTCCCAACACGACAGGAGTTAAACAGTGACATTCGACAACGCTTAGCAAGCAGTAGCTCTTGGAAGTACTAACAAGCCTTGCACTAAAAAATATTTACATCCAGACATACCAGACAAACATAAAGAAAATTATTAGCTGCTCTCTAACCAGTTTGGAGGACATTGCCGGCTTGCGATATTGCAACAGAGCCAACAACATTATAAAGGACTCCTTTCATCCTGGACACCACGTCTTAAACCTGCTACCCTCTGGTAGGGGCCAAAGGTCCCTTAAAACAAAGACAAACGGGCTCAGAGACAGTTTCTTTCCCAGGGATCGCCACCCTGAACAAGTGCACAAGACTGAAAAACAGTACATATGTTGCCTTTGTATGAAAAATGTGTATTTATATATTGTTAATCATTCTTATTTTTGCTGCTAAAATTTACTTCACTATTTTTATTGCACTATTGTTAAGATGCAGCCACGATATGTTTGCATACTGACATTCTTATTACTTTATATGTCTCTTCTTTATTACTAGTTTAGCATCAAATGCCATGTCGAATCTTGTTTACTAGGTTATTATCAATTCAGCAAAAATAATTCTAAATATGTGATTGCTCACCTAAAACTGATTCATAATTGCTTATATTATTTAGGATTAATAAAGTAAGGGTGCAACTACCAATTATGTCCATAATCAATGAATCTGTCTTTTGTTTTTGTTATACATAAATAAATCGGATTTCTTAAAAGACATATAATTTTCTCCTTTACTCGAATATTGAAGTTATGGACGGATAGAAAAATGGTGCCCGAAACAACAGAATATTCTATCATATAAAACAATAAAAAAAAAATCAAAGTGTTTGTCAATTAACTTGACAATAAACAAAAATACACACAAACATGTACACTTGTAAATATGTAAGATACTCTTTTCCTAACACCTTATCCAAAGATCATATCGAACAAAAAAAAGAAAGAGCAATACATTCCTTTTTATGTGTAGTATTTTGTTTGTTTTCTTATCCACAGAAAAATATCAAAAATCTAAACCCACTTTTACTAATTTGAAGTCAATTCATTTTTATTTGTATAGCCCTTTATCACAAAAAGTCGCAAAGGGCTGTACAAAGAACAACAACAAAAAATATGTGGTTTTAAGCTATAAAAATTGCACAAGTAAAGAAAAAAAACAACAAAATGTTTTTAATCACATTTAAAGGTAAACTGTAAAGTACAAAGATGTCCTTTAAAAGTAGAAAAGCCAACTATTTTATTTTTCTCTTCCTGAGTCTATCAATAAATTTGTTTTTTGGGTTTAAATCTTTGAACTTGATAAACATTCCCATAATAAGAATTATATATGCTTATAAATCTGCCACTTGTTCGACAAGTCATTATGATTGTTATTGTTTTTACTTTTTTTTACTTATTTTCTGTTTTTTCCCCTCAGTATTTCTGCAGTTTTATCGTCTGCAACTTTGTTTAATGATGAAACAGTTTAACACAACAAAGTTGAAACTTCCATGCCAATTTTGTTTGTTATGATAAAATGTTCAGTTAAAATACGATTGTAAAAAAATTAAGATAACTTTTTATTTTATAAAAACGGTCTGGGCACCCTTTGCCGGACCAAAGTGGTACTACAACTTTTACACGCACTCGTATTTGCGTTGATTTATTGACTTAGGGGCTCATAACTCACACGATAGAACGAATCAATTATTCTAATTATTTGCAGACACTTTATTAAATTAGACTGTAATCAATTTTATTGATGAGTTGTTGCAGCCCTAGATTAAAGGAAAAACAAATGAACAGAATCAAAACTTGGGAAAAAAGTATTGTATTTGGATCAGATTGGTATCAAATAAGGCACATTTTGTATAATATTTAGTGCCCCCAGTGGTAAAAAAAAAAAAAAAAAAAATTAATTCATGAAAAAAAAAAAAAAAGATTTGCATAGTAAGCAAAAAACTATCATCTAAACATGGACTTTTTCAAACATTCGTATTGGGTCAAGAAATGTTTATTTAACATAACACAACTCTTACCTATAGGGAACAGACATAATTTTCCGACATCTTACTCGTGCGGGTAAAAAATGAGAAAAAAAATGTCGCTCCCTGGTTACTTTGAATCTCTGTAGTTTGTATTCTTTCTTGTGCTTTGTAGCACTCATTATCAGTTGCTCTACATGAAGGGTTGCCAACCTTTTTGAACCTAAGAGATACTTATTGCATCAACAAACAATACACAGACATTGTTAACATAAAATCTAAGTCATTCATGAACTATGGAACATAAATAAGTTGAGCTTGGATTTTAACAGTTCCTCTGAGGTTACAGATCAAATCTCAGAGGACAGACTTTCAACAGCAACGGGACCCGAATGTAGAACGCTAATTAGTCAAATTTGACTTGATTAATTAGCGCAAAGGTCTAGTTTGATACAAGTCTCTAAAATAACTTATGTTATTACTATGCTGTTATTATATTACAGACGCTTCCCTACTTACTAACATTTGACTTACGCAAACTTCAGACTATGATTACACCATCCCCTGATTTAAGACCTACATGAGGGCAAGAAAAAATTAAAATCGCCATTTGTTTCAAAACTTAATTCATTTTGTTTTATGATGTGTAAAAGTGTTCTCAAAGGTAAAAGTGTTTTTTCATATATAAAAGTGTTTTGCACAATGTAAAAGTGTTTTGCACAATGTAAAAGTGTTTTGCACAATGTAAAAGTGTTTTGAACAATGTAAAAGTGTTTTGCACAATGTAAAAGTGTTTTGCACAATGTAAAAGTGTTTTGCACAATGTAAAAGTGTTTTGCACAATGTAAAAGTGTTTTGCAAAATGTAAAATTGTTTTATCAAAGTTAAGTGTTTTGCACCTCTCGGCCACCATACCTTTGACATGCATTTCGGTGACAAAAAAGTGCCACACAAATTAAAATATATATATTTATGAGGGGGACCAACTGGCCATGGTTGATAGGCATGCGTCGTGATGCTGTGAGCACATCATTATTGTCAACTTGTCTGACAACACACAGCCGAAGAACTGGGGAAATCCCACGTCCATATTACCAAAAATGAGTAAACACTCTTTTGAAGCTAGACAAGCTACCACTTACTCGTTAGGAGGCCTTTGCGAAGCTGCATATTCTTTCCATCAACTCCCAACACAAATGCGCCTAAGAATATACTATGGCCAACTTGCACGGCATGCCAATTTGGCGAATAAAGCCCATGTGTGGACATATTAAAGCTAACGTGACGTTCTTTCGAAGCTTCAAAATGTTTCCATCGACACCCTACACAATGCACTTCATAGTGAGCAAATGTCAAGTTGCACAAGCCAATACCGCGAATCAAGCCCTATGTGGACTTAATAAAGCTAACATGACTCACGAACGTCATGTCGATGATTTACACGTCACGGATGATTTTGAGGGAAAGAAAAACAAGGGGCGAACAAGGAAGGGAAATTGCTAATGGTGGACATTTGAGGCACAAGTTGAAATGGAAGAAGCCCAAAATGAATGAGAAGCGGTGCACCGTTGGCTAGCCACTGCTAAGGAAGCTCACGTCGGCTTCACCGTTTAACATCGCCGGTAAAAAAATGACACGCTTGTCTCTCTCCACGACAATTATTGTGTGTTATTTAGGAAATAAACGTAACATTCGTAGCGAGACAATGTCACGTAGCCCCGATGCTAACTACCGCTAGCTGCTTCGGCGATGTTAGAAGACGACAAGTGGCCTTTTTTATGTCATTTTCCAGGTCTATAAATACGAAATAGTTGTATATTTGTTCGGTTACCTTCTGTTGTCAGCAGTTTTGTTTATCAGCGAGTCCCCGTGTCGTCCATGTTTCCCTTGCCTCCGTGGGAGGAACTATGACTACTACTACTACTACTTGTCTGCTTGTGTGGCAGCTCCTCCTCCGGGCTCCAGAAGCTCTCCCCAGCGGGCTGACGCGAACATGACTTCGACCACCGAGCTGAGCTTCGTATAAAGGGGAGGAGAAAATGGTGGCTCTTCTTTGTGGCGCTTTTATTTTCCTATTTTATTTTTTACCACCCCGAGTCCACCCCTGAATCTTACACAAAGGGTATCAATGTTTGTACTTATGCATGATTCGGCCAGGGATTGAACCCTCAACCACACTTTCTGGGCGGGCACGAGTTTCCAGATGATGCCAGTGACGTCACGAGAACGAAAGCGGGACAGGTTGTGACTGCGCACGCGCAACAGTCCATCCCTCCATTATCTGCACCGCTTATCCTCAGTAGGGTCGCAGGGGTGCTGGAGCCCATCCCAGCTATCTTCGGGCAGTGGGCAGGGGACACCCTGGACCGGTTGCCAACCAGTTGCAGGACACACAGGGACAGACAGCTCACTCGCTCATTCAGACCTATAACAATTTGGACTGGCCAATTAACCTGACATGCATGTTTTTGGAATGTTGGAGGAAACCGGAGTGCCCGGAGGAAACCCACGCAAGCAAGGGGAGAACATGCAAACTCCACACAGGAGGTTCGATCTCATGACCTCAGAACTGTGCCGCGTTTTTTTTTCCATCTACATTGGTATCTCTAATTACATACTTTAATTTGTTCTGGGAGCTTTGTAACCTGAATACCTTTTAGGTAAAAACGTATTTTGAATGTAAATGCGCTAATTCGTTCCAAGTCCTACAAAAGTACTGCATGATAATTTTTAAATAAATCATAAAAGAGCATCACAGCATAAACAAGTACTGGTTAAAAATAGATACATCACAATAAACAAAACGAGAGGCGCATAATAGGAAAAAAATAAGAAAAAAAGGAAATGAAAAAACATTAATTTACCTTTTTGCCTCGCGTTTCTTGAAAAGCTGATTCAATGACGTCTGTTTTGACAATTTGTCAAAAATGCGCAAGGCAGACGTAGCGCTAGCCCTACTTGTCCACACTTTTCTGGGTGATTCGTTTCCACAAATTCGGAAACTTCATGGATTTTGCTAAAATATCCACAATTTGGGCTGATTGAATGATCTCCTCCCTGCTATCTTTATTCATTATTTTGTATTATTTTAAGAAATAAACGAAACATTTATAGCTATAGAATATCATGTAGCCCCGATGCTAACTACTGCTATCTGCTGTCTTGTTGTCTCAACTCAATGTCTTTGACGGTGACACGAAGCGCATGCTGGAGCATGCATGCACACCGGGTTGCTAGGCAAATTTTTTGATAGCGAGTTACTTTACGTTCGGCAAACTCTTGGAGCAGCGAATGACTTTGTATCCTGAAATACCTTTAATGCTTTTATGTGGCCGAATATTTATTGTAACAACCCTGCAATGTTATTGCTGTTCTGAGTAATCCTGTTTCTACCATCACAGAACACTTTTGGTATGAATGGGTGTGTGAGGTCGGATAAGTAGTTGGTGGCGTGCGTGTGTCTGTGTGTAGAGGAGCGAGAGCATACATGCAATGTATGTTCGATTTGAAATGTACATCCTATTGTAATTATTATTATTATTAATGAAAAAATAAATACATAAAAAATAAGATAGGGTGCAAGGTTTGAGGTGTCCTTAAAAACTTGAAAGTGATATTTTTTCTCTAGTAAGTACGTGTTAACAATGCCCTACTAATCCAAACATCAAACCACAAGAAAAAAAGAGCTTATTCCAGCGCATCTAAAAAAATGCGTGTAGTTGCATACACGTCATGACGGAGCTTTACAGACGTGGCGTCAATGAAACAAGCCCAAGTTGGCAGGCGCAAATAAAAAAGAAAAGTTACAATTCTGTACAGCTCCTTTAATATGTATGTACTGTGTCTCCTAAACACATTTGTATCTTTTACTGAAAACTTGGCCTTTTCATATTATCAGTACTTGCGATAGTAGCCGTTACTGTACTAATAAGAGCTGGCTTCTCGTGGCCGTCTAACAATCGGGAATCGAAACTTTAAGGAATGGTTCTGTTTTTCAAAGGTATTTTGTTTTGAAATAGTCATTTTTTTTTTGTAGAAGAAAGGTCATCTTAAACCATGAGTTGGTATTTGTGATCAGTTTTGATTTGTGTAGCGTTATCAGCCTGAAAAGGATGATTTTAACAGCTTAAGTTATAACACATTTCATAGTCAAGAGGTTTTGTTTGTGATTCCCAGCCATCCAAGTTTTCATGATAAGTGCAAATGTTTTTTTCCAAGGGGGCATACATCATCTCCCTACTTCCAAAGACAGATGAGTTGTCAAGCAATTGCAATTATTTATCATGTAATTAATTGAAGCCTGTGATTTTGAGTGTCTTGTATTGATTCACCCAAACTATACTAAGCACCGCTGAAGATTTTCTTTCACTTGCACTGGAAAAACAACATTCCCCTGCTCTTTTCTGGTTCTTATCTCTTGTATTTTAAGTGCGGCACCGACCTGTTCTTATTGTTGGGGCCCGCAGGGGTTAGTCACTAACACACTGACTGTGAGTGTGTTTCTGCTTTTTTGTCATTACATTGCCGAATTTTTGTTTGCCTTTAGATTCCAAAATATTTAAATACAATTAAATTGATCTTGTATTTAAAGATAAATACAAAAATATTAAAATCGTAGAGCGTTGAAAATTATTAAATCATAGAGGAGAGAAAAGGGAAAATATAGACTCAAGCCTGATGTGGAATATCTCGGTTCACACGAATCCTAAACATACAACAGTTTCTCAAGGGCGCAGGACTGAATTTGAATAAGATATTACCAAAATTGGGGAGTTAAGTGAAAATGAACATTAGAATTGAATAAATATTAAAAAATAGTTATATTTTAAATTTTACATTTCAATCTACTAGATCAATTTGCTTAGAACAATTTATATGGAAGAAAAGAGACAAAACCATACTGTATTAAAAATTAGCGGTTGCAGGTAGTTTCCTTGCATGGCTGATGCTGCTGTCGCTGTGTGAGTGTGTGCATGAATGGGTAAGTGTAAACGCATTGTAAAGCGCTTTGGGAGGTCTTCAGTGACTTGAAAAGCGCTATACTGTACAAATATAAATGCAAATGCAGGACAGAATTTGGACTTTACTCACTGCTGCCATCTCCTGGCTTGTGTCATCATTGCAGCCTCAGGTCGTTCATTGCGTGTGTGCAAGTACGTGCATGTCTTAAACGCAATCGAATAAGCCCTTTTTCATCTTTTTCTTCCTTCTTTCACCATTATCATGATACACTACTACAGGGGTTTCCAACCTTTTTCAAGCGGTGAGCTATGTTTTGTTTTTGTTAGTCCAAAGGGCATCCAGTTTGATATGATATTCTAAAATAGCAACTTATCATGTTATCACTATATTATTGGAATTAGGGTTTAATGGACTCAGGCAACCACTATGAAATAATTTTACCTGAAAATCAGTGATCCAGCACTGGTAAGCTATTTTCAGAACAGGTTCACAATATCACAACGAGTACAAGCAGGTGACCCAAATGTGTAACGTTTAACACAATGCTTTATTGAGGGATCGAGGAAGTCAGGGCGAGAGGAAAAAGACCGCGATCCGGTGCTCGCTGGCACGAGGAGCGGGAAGCCCTCGCGATCGAAGCGTGGTCGGAGATCGGAACAAGTCGAGCAGCCGGGACGAGAAACGCAGCGTGGATGCGAACAAGTCAGGCAGCCCAAACGTGAGACGGAGCGTGGGCGAAGATCGGAACAAGTCGGGCAGCCGGGACAGGAGACGGAGCGTGGATCGGAGATCGGAACAATTCAGGTAACCGGAGACGATCGGTAACCCAGGGACAAGGGATCGATACAAGAAACGGTGACAAAATCGAGCAGGATACAGTGATAGGTCGGGAACAGAACGGGATTCAGAGTCAAAAATGCTTGCCTTGCATGTGCGGAGTTTCGCTGACAGACTGACAATTTGTTTCGCCCAAAACAGTTTTGCTAAGAGTAAGATAAAAGCACTTAGGCATGGTGTAAAATAAATCATAATGGCACTTTGAACTCAGTTTGGGCATTAAAAACACCTATTTAAAAAGGAAAATATTGAACTTCAACTTATATAAGAACACCTCAAACGATGCACCTCACCTTTATAGGCAAGAAGATAAAACCCACGCAAATATTAGTACGACATATACAAAAGTGGAGTGAAACGTTCAGCTCACAAGAAGTTATTTGATTCGTGCGATGACTTCTTTAATATATAAACATTTAAAAATGGGATTCGATGCATCAATGTACCAAAACTCAATTAAATGCAAAAGTCAGATAAAAGTTGAAATATAAAATAGGTTTTAAAAAAACCAATATTGAATAACGAAAAGACAAATAACACTGATTATCAATTGGAACTATAATGGGGAACTATATTAGTAAGGATAAATAAAAAGTATCAGGAACAATACAACATTATTTGAATAAATATGCCACATATTTGAATATATCAGAATAATTATGTAGCATGAAATATGAAACAAACAGTGGATGAAGATAGCAGTTATTTTATTGTCTTTCTTTTTCAGAGTACCAACATACTTTTGAAGGCTACTTTAAGTTCTTCGAGTGCTTGCCTTTGAGTTTCCATCAATCGCTAGACTATAGACCCCTTTCCAACCTATGTAATCGTGAACCTTGTTGACCCAAAACAGTAATGGCAGTACGAGTTTGAATGGAGCGAGACTACATTTGCAAGTTTAGTTGCGTTTTTAGAGTCACAATTTGCAAAACCAACATACTCAGCTGCTGCGTGTACAGCTGCACTCCCAAGAGGAAACTGGCCTTTTCAATAGTACTGTAGCAGCAACATGTGTCTGCAAGACACTAAAACAACTGACTGGAACGAGGACATCATTTGGAATGTCCGCGTTTGCGCTGCCCATGTCATATCTGGTAAATTATGGTGATTTGGATTAGATTTACTTGAATGCTTAATGCCTTAGCAAGTGTAAGAAGTGTTGGGCAAATGCCAAGTTTTTGCTACCACTGCCTACTATAGAGTAAGTTTGCTAATACTGGTGCTAGCTAGATCTTGTATAATAATATGATCCTTTTCTGTCAATCGGCTTGTATTCACTGACATGTATTCCACTGTTTGGTCTCAACAATGCACGCGCAGCTTCGCTTCGTCACACTTGGCTACAGACACGGAAAGGGGTCTATTAACTCTTCCACTTCTCACCCTCAGTGCTACTTCTTCTCTTCCTCCACGTTTTCATCATCCTCTGGGTTGTACACGCTGACCGTAAACAGGCCGGCCTCCGTTCCGTACTTATTGCGTACCACCAGCCCATATTTGCCTGAATCGGTACGGGTGACGGAGGCGATGGCGATGCTGGCGTACTTGCCGTGCTCGAACTTCAGCACGTAACGTTCGTCGGCCACCAGCTCCCGATCGTTCTTGGTCCAGCTCACTTCGGGCATCGGCTCACCCCAAACGTTGCCGGTCAGGTTAAGAGACTGGCAAAAAAGGGGAAAAAGATCTTGTGGTGAAGAAAAAAGGGAAAGAAATATGAAAGACAACAGGTGATCTTACCTTGCCCTCTTGGATCGCAACCACATCTGGCAGGCCGCCAATGACACGAGCGCGATCTAAATAAGAAATTTAGAACATGACAATTAGTTGGGCAAACTTTTTGAGTTGCACGCCGTGCTGATTCCAAAAATTGGGCAAAGGAGACTTATCTACTTTTTCTCATTTTTGAAAAAATATACATGCAGACATCTACAAGTTGTATTTCTTTTTATATTTGTTATGAATAAGATTAATCACCGTATCAATTTTGAAGGACTCGCAACTAAAGCAAAATAATGTATTAGGTCGGCGTGATTAAGCACCCCATTGGATATTCAGTGTTGTAAGTATTACTGTAGGTTTTTTGGTACTATTTCCATTGTGGATTTATTTCTAGTATTTCTGTGGTATTTTTGTAGTATTACTGTAGATGTCTCTTTGAAGTAATTCCTAAGATCTGAAATGATAGAATACTGCACATACAAAATTACGGATTAAAAAAAAGTTGCAAACAGATTAATAGAGAAATAGATATTACCTGGGAGGAAGTGAAAAACAAAAAAGGAGAAACCTTAAAAATGAACAATTAGACTAAAACTAGCAAAATGTTCTGCCAATTAATTAAAAATGTATTTTTTTTTCTACGTGGAAGAATGAATTCAAGACCAAACAGCAAAAACATGATTTTTACTCCAATGGCAGAAAATGATGCACATTTTAAGATATTTTTTAACTTTACTACGGTATATTCTCTTTACGTGTCTCTCTCCTAAATAAAAAGGTTTTGAAAGAGCATGATTTTCTGTCTATGAAATTCAGCTTTTGAGGACGATTTTCGATTCTTATTATACTCTTATGTTTCTTTGGTCATGTAAATATATTTATAGTTATAATCCTACTCTTTTTTTCACTTGAAAACAATGGTCTGCAACCAACGGGTGGTCGGACCGGTACAGGGCAAAACTCAAAGTTTGAATGTACGTTATATCAGAGCAGGGCAATGAATGATCACTCGACAAATATCACTGACCTCATTTACTCAGCATTGCATGCAACGGGAATTTAACTTGGATCATGGCGGGGTTTGGTTTGGACGATTTTTATTGACACTTTTAACAGCAACTAAACACATTCACAATTTCATTATATCATATTCTATCAATATGAGGTTTGAACGATTTTTATCGTCACTTTTAACAGTAATTAAACACGTTCAATATTTTACTATATCATATTGCGGGGGTTTTTAAGGGTTATTGATCTATCTTCGTTATTCATTATCCATTATCCGTTATCGGTCAGTTCATAATACGCTACAAAGCCTAGGAGCCGGGACACTTACTCTCAGCCAAAAGGCCAAGCTAAGGTCCTAGCCCTAAAGCCTTGCTGCGATCATTGCGAATGCACCGTTCCCGGAGGTACTGCAATACCGGGCCGATGCGTGGAGTGGACAGAGCAAGCTCATATTCCATCTCCGAAATGCAAAAATCAAAGGTAGTGACTTCATAGAAAGTACACAAAAGGCCAAGCTAAGGACTTAAAGGCCAACAATGTGAGGTTTGAACAACCACCTACACTTTACTACTATATCATATTGCGGGGTTTTGGGGTTTTTAAGGGTTATTGATCTATCTTCGTTATTCATTATCCATTATCCGTTATCAGTCAGTTCTTAATACGCTACAAAGCCTAGGACCCGGGACACTTACTCTCAGCCAAAAGGCCAAGCTAAGGTCCTAGCCCTAAAGCCTTGCTGCGATCATTGCGAATGCACCGTTCCCGGAGGTACTGCAATACCGGGCCGATGCGTGGAGTGGACAGAGCAAGCTCATATTCCATCTCCGAAATGCAAAAATGCAACAGGTGTAGAAGAAGAGGAGAGACTACATAGCCAATCACCCAATCTTAATCTCTAAACCAATAGAATAGTAGATGATAAAATAAAAGGCAATGGACCTTATCTCTTCATCACACTGTTCTTACTCACGGTGCCACGTCGTATGACGTTCTAATGGAGTATTATGGGAAATAGTTCAGCCAAAACAACATATTACAATGTGACAAAAGAAGATGAGAGAAAATCCAATACCTTTTCCCATGTCATATAGAAACCTAGTGTTGTAGTGTTTCCAAAGTGGATTTGGAATTATTATTAGTATTATTATTCTCATTACTATTATTATTCTTATCTTTATTATTTCTAATGATGTTGTTAGGTCGGACTGCTGCGGTACAGAAAAGGTTTCCGACCGCCGGTTTAAAATATAAAAACAATATTTAAAAGTAAGACTCAACTTTACCCAAAACTAGTTCCACAGTGGAACAACAAAATAACACTTAAAATAAGAACATATCTCTGCCAATTGTATCAGATTTTATTGGATTATTTTTTGTAGTCCATGATGGAAAGGGTTTGCTAGATTTTGGCACTTACTTCTCTCTGCAATGGCTGCCGCCCTAAAAAAGGAAGGAAGTAGTTCCAAAGTTAGAAGTTTCTTAAAAAATGGAAAAAAATTGTGACCTGGCAGGAAATGGACTCTGATTGCACTCAGAGTTGGATGTTTTCCATTCAGGCCACCTGGAAGCATTTGTTTGCACCTAATCAGATCAGTTTGTTTACTCACTTGAGCCTTTGGAATTCCTCAAACGCTTCCTCCCACACTGTATGAAGTGAAGCACACATTGTATTTTATAGAATCAAAAGCTATTATTACAAAACAGTGGTCCTTAACCTTGTTGAGCAACCGAACCCTACCCGTTTCATAGGTGCATTCACCGAAACCTACTTTAGTGTAAAATCTCTGTCTGTCTGTCTGTCTGTCTGTCTGTCTGTCTGTCTGTCTGTCTGTCTGTCTGTCTGTCTGTCTGTCTGTCTGTCTGTCTGTCTGTCTGTCTGTACTTTCAGCATTGGTTTCAATGGCGATAGAAAATAACTTCTTGATGGAAATGAAATGCACATATAATCTGTATGACAGGGTACCAGTATATCTTCTTGAGGAAAGAAAGGAGGATGGATTATTTGCGCAAATAATGATTTGTGGTGAGTAAAATAATATTACCATTTTATGAGGTTACTGTTGATGCTTTTTATATGTATTGCAGCTGTAGCTGCAGTAAATGTTTTATAGCCACTACATCTCACCCATGCTGGATATATGTGTCTCATGCTGGGAGGTGTCCATAGAATGACTTTGCAAGTTTATATATGTCCATTACAATTGTTGTTTCCGTTCCATGGGTGCAGAAACCTCCCCAATCCGAGGCAGATCTTCAATCTTACAGTTTTAAAGAAGGAAAAGTTTACGAAGTTATACCGTAAATATTTGTCCGACCAATTTAATGTTATTTTAGACATAGCATTGATTGAAATATGAAGAAAGTAATTACACTGACATTCACACATTAATACTAGTACTTACTCACCGAACCCCTAGGGTTTGATCGAACCAGGTTAAGAACAACTGCTATAGAATTTGACTAGTGGAGGGTTGTCACCTTGACCAGACAGTTCAACCACACGTTTGACTCCGTCTTTGCCGTCAAACAGGTCAATGGTGTATTTGCCCTTGTCCTTTTCGGTGGGCTCGTTGATCCGCAGCCAGAGCTGCTCACCCGTCACTCCTGCCTTCACGCGCTCTGAAGCTGATATCTTGGCGTCCCTAAATAGTGCAGGAACAAAATATTCATGCTCGAATATTGCTGTTTTAAGATTTGGGGAGTTAGTCTGATAATACATTTGGTGAACCTTAATTTTACGATGGTTGGCATTTTGCTCATTCTGCTTTCATTCCAGCATTAATAGTTCTAACATGCCAGCTTCCACAAGCTCTTGGCCTGTGTTGTTGAGTTTCATGTCTGGTGAGGCCCAGTCAGATTTTAAAAAACAATTAACTTACATCTTATTCATATGATTGGAAGAGCAAGAAAGCAATGTATAAATTTTGCGATTTTGAAAGACGATATTCAAAAATTGTGAAGTTAATGAAAAATAACACTGAATAAATATAACCATTTAACATATTTTAATCTTATAATTCCATGATGACAGGAGAGGCACAGCCTCACCTGCCTCCCCTAACTGCACATCTCTTAACATTTGGTATAAAATTATCATCGGAACCCGCTAACTCGATTTACTTTCACAATGTCAAAAATGTATCCGCTTCCACTGCCCTATTTGTAATAAGTATGAGGAGATCATATTTTGATCCCACAACGGTGCAAATGCATCGTACACTCTCAATTCCACCAATGCAAAAACAAAAAAAACACCCATGCTCTCAATGAGAGTGATCTTTGCACCCGATTTGGTTTGGACATGACAATATGGCCTGTGGAGTGAAAATAATGAGCAGGAGCTGAAATGCTAACACACTAAGGACCTACTTGTGCATCCAGTTGATGCGCTGTTCCTCGTGATAGTACGTGACATCAGAGGAGAGGATGATGCCATGTTCTGTGCTGACAACTTGGATATCAGAGGAGGAGTTCGCTGGAAGGACAAAATGGAACTCGATGAGGTATCTATTGTTGGTAATAATGCAAGCGATTTTTACTTTTCACATTACAGTTTGAGTTTGCACTTGAATGACTTACCTATCACCCTGAACAACTCGTTCATCACTGTCTGGTATCCTACAAAGGAACATGGAAGAATGAAAATATTTGCAGAACAGAAAATAGGCTGACTTGCTGTAAATGAGTTAATAGGCATGGCACAGATTTTTCAAGAACCTACATTTCTTTTTTTACTAGCTATGCGGGCCAAGTCAAAAGCAAAGCCTTTGTATATGCCGCAGGCAACTAAAAACAAAGGTTGGGCCACAATTAGCCCTGGGATGTAGTTTGGACCCCACTGACTTAGTATAAAAACTCAAAATGAGATAAACTGTGAAAATATCAAATATTTAAAGCAAGAATTTTTTTAATGTTGTAAAAATAATGTACAAAAAGAAAAGAAAAAAACAGTATATGGAGACCCATCTTCAAAACTCGTGACTTCGATTGACAAGTGCTGGCTGAGAGTGTAATGTGGTGTTCCTGAGCTCGATCTTACCTTCATTGGTCAAATCGAACTTGCTCTTATCTTGGCCTCTCTCGTCCCTCAGGTACACTTCGTAAAATCCCACATCACTCTTGGAAATCTGCAGCGCACAAGCAATGCCGTTATAATACGGCAACATCGGTGATCATTTTACGAAATAACGACGACAACTGCACAGTCGGCTAAACAGACAAAGCTGCAAGCGGGTATGGCAAACAATGAAATGGTAACGAGGTGGAGGTTTCAAAAATGTAAAGGAAAAAGCATTAATGGCCGTATGGTGCAGACTTTGGGTCTTGATGGAAGCACAGATGAAGCATCCTCAGTGGGCGGCGTAATCTCTTCACTTTCTGCCTGTTCGTCTGGTTTAATAACCCACTGAAAATTAAAACACATTGGCAAGTCATTTGGCAACACAGAGCAGCACATGCAGTGATGAATGATAATGGGACTTCTAGTGGCCGTTCTTAGACAACCACTGGAAGCTGAGAACATTGTTAGTGATGAAATACAAGAACATGGACAAGAACTGCTTTCTATCAACGTATGGTTTAAAAAAATAACTTCTTTTTTAAAGCGCACAATTTGGACGAAGGTATTGGAACACGTACAAAAATAAATGTTGTTCATGAGTAAAAAGACTGCAAATCAGAAATATGAGACACAAAATTATAATGTTTCTCAGTTTTATTAGGCATTAACTATGATATAAAGGCCAAAAATAATGTAAACCTAATCAGTGATGATCAAAGACCAACAAAAAACCTAAAGTTCAAAAATACAAACAAATGTCACCAAAAATATATAACACAGTGTTGGGAATACGGGTGTTATAAATATTTTTACGTTTTCTGTGTTTTTCCAGTGTTAACGTTTAAGTGTTACTTTGCTTCCTTTTTTTCCCTTTTAAGTCATTCATAATAATACATGATACATGATAATTTATGGATTAATTAACAAAAACAACCTAAAAAGCCTTTTGGGAGTCGAAAGCTCTTTTTAGTGAGCCAAGCCGAAAAAGCCGGTTCACTAAAAACAGTCGGGATTCCCATCTCTACAACGGATCATTCGAGTTAGATTTTATTTATTAAACTCACTTCATATTGTTTATTTTATTATATTGTTTACTGTGGCATTCAAGTGTAGGATAAATCTGTTGCTGGTGAGGTGCAATCCATTTTACAAGGTTCTATAAAACAACTATCTGTATGTTCTTCTCTATTCAACTGACTTGAATACTGCCCAGAAAATTTCAAATTCTTTGACTTACAACTTCTCTTTAAAGTAACATAGTTACTTTCCCTAGTAACTAATCATTTTTACTTTAGAGTAACTCAGTTACTAACTCAGTTACCTTTTGGAAGAAGTAGTGAGTAACTAGAACTGCTTGATTTTTTTTAAGTAAGGTGCCCAACACTAGTCAGAAATAGGCCTTGTATTAACAGAGGAGAGGAACGTGCATAGATAACAAAACAAAAAAAATACCTGGAACTACAAGTAAACAAGTATTGTTCAATGTTGAAAAAAAGTCTAAACATATAACACACTTTAATAAATGTTTAGTAGACATATATAAATTGAGCTTATACAAAATATTATATTAGAAAAGAACAGAATTTGTACATGTGCAAAATTCCAAACTAATAATACAGACTTAAGATCGAAATGCTTATGCTCTGAAAGCAAAACAGGCATACTCAAATTGAAAAATATATTGCAGAGAAAGCAACAAAAGAAAAATTATCCTGGCCTGTGTCATTAATGCAGCCTCCGTTGAGCTTCTTATGATACGCGTGAAAGTAAGTGCATTTCTTAGACATGCTCGAATTAACTTTTTTTTTATATTTCAGGTTTGGGTTGGCGTTTGTACTATACAGTACTTGAAAACAGGCCTTACTTTTACCATTTTCATGCCACACCAAAACATATATTTTTTTCAAAACTCAGGGACGGGATAAAGTCTCTCTCCACCACCAATCCTTCGCCCCATTGCTGTTACCTGATACTTTCCGCCCTGGACAGCTTTGCTAAGAGTAAGATGAAAGCATATAGGTGTGATGGAAAAAAACAAAGGCTCTTAGAGCTCAGTTGGGCAATGTTAACCCATATTAAAAAGAAAATTATTTTACTTTTTAAATTGTTTAAAGGTTGGTGCATAGTTTGAGGTGTCCTTGAAAAGTTTAAAATTAAATATTTTAACGATTGAGTATCTGTTAACAATACCCAACTGAGTTCAAAGAGCCTTTATATTTGTATTTCCACCGCGCCTTTCTGTTTTTATCTTACTTTTACCATCGGTGTTCCAGCCACGGACCGCATTAGGCGAACTTCACATACTTGCACACGCAACAAAGGGAGCTTGCAGAAGCTGCAATGATGATTTCAGGCAGAAGATGGCGCCAGCAGGTAGAATATTAGAAAGTTACAGACACCACCTTTAATTACACTTCGAACTTTAATTTAAAATAAATAACATCACATAAAAAATGGAACGTGAATACAAATATATCAAGATGTTAAAAATAAAAACTCCCAAAAAAGTATGATAGAAAAAAAAGAGAAATCATAAATGCATAACTGTTAGAAAAGAATACAGCTTTTTTACTTACTAATAAATAAATATACATGCAAACATCTACATATGCATATTTAGATATGTATTTGTATATATATCATTTTATCTAATAGGTTTTGAAACACTCACAAGTAAAGGAAAGTCCTATATCAAGCCCCCTTTTAAGCACTCAATTTGATTAAATGCATTAAAGACATCCTGGATTATTTATTTTTTTGCATAGCATTTGATAAATATTGTGATCAATAAAATATATGAATAATGCAAATGAAAAAGAAAAGATTAACCCTATTATTTTGAAGACGGGGGCCTCAAAGGCACACTGGGGACCATAGTGGCAAAAAATAAAAACTTTTCGCGCAATACGTGTTTAAACTTTTGGTTCGGCAGGCTGGATTAAAAAGCCTTACGGGCTACATGGGGCCAATTTGCAAGCCCCTGTTTTAAAGCGTGTGTGTTCGTGACCAGGAGAGTACAGTTCCAATACTTTAGCCCAAAGAGTGAATATCATGATCAATTTAAGCAAAAGCAGTTATGTCACTGACGTGTGAGCGTTAGCCAGCGCAACATAAACAACATAGTTGAAAGAAACAGAAGCACATTTGCCCGTGTCGGCTAACCTTTCCGATATTGAAGGTCAGCACGCCGTCTTTGTTCTCGATCTTCTTGGCAGCCTCGTCGCGCTCGCTGATCGAGATGCTGTCCTTGTACCAGATGATCTGTGTGTCTGATTTCAAGTTTCCTACCTGTGGAGGAAAAAAACACATGTTGTCACATATTTTTTTGTTTGTTGTTCATTTTTATCTTTACCGTGCATTGCAGCATGACGTCGCATTCTGGGGTGACGGTGAAGTCCAGGTACTTGATGAAGTGAGGACCTGCGGAAGAAAATGTGTCACAACTGCACACCGATGTAAAGTTGAATATGAGAAGAAGTATGTATACCTTGCTTCCTGATCCATTCTGCTCTCTCAAACTGAGACTTTTTCTGCAGCGCCTTGAACTCTACAAAAAGGTTAAAAAGACAGAGAGCAAGTTCTGAGGCTCATTATGAATACAATTAGAATGCAAATTTGACCAAATTTGAATTCCTATTGTACATTTTACCGAACCCCTGCATATCATATGTATTACATTTATTTATCAGTCTGCAGGACATTGCCAGATTGCGGTACTGCAGCAGAGTCGTCATCATATAGGGGACTCTTCTCACCCCGGCCACCACCTATTTGACCTATTTCCTCTGCTCGGTCCTACATGTCCCTCAAAACAAGGACAAACAGGATATGAGACAGTTTCTTCCCTTAGAGCCATCACAACCCTTAAAAAGCACGAAAAACTGTGAAAACATATCTTGCGACTAGTTTAGGAATTTTTGTTGCTGCTAATGTTATTACACTAACTACTTTACAAGGCACTATTCTTTCATCACACTATTATTAAAACCTGAGCCAGTCTCAAAGCACTACATTTATTTTTTGCCTACTTATTCAGACAGTATTTTATCCTATTTTTCTATTTAAAGTCTTTTTACATTCTTACCCGGGAGTGCCGTGTTTAATCTCGCTGCATACAATGATTCACCGCATTGATATGACAGTAAAGACTATTCTATTCTATATTTCCATAATTAAACAACAAAAATACAGTTTATCCGGAATACCAACAAAATACAATTTTAATAAAATTCAGACAAATTGGCCACTATAAGACTCTACCTTATGAAACAGAACAATGACATAACAAAAAACAATGTAAAAGAAAGAGGGTGGCTTTTTTAAAATATTAAAATACTAAAATAATTAAATTGGCAAAATTATGTAGACATTTTTATTTTATTGATGTACTATTATATTTAGCTGTGTAATATTAAACAGCTTTATAAGACAAAATAAGTTATGAAATACATTTCCCTATACTACTTCATAAGCAGATAATTAGTATATAAAAATAGTGATCTGATGCCAAGTACTGATATGCATGAGTCTCAAAGATAGTCGGCTGATTACGAGGAGAAAGCCAAGATAGTAAACAATGGCATTTTCTTTTTCCTCAAAAATACATTCGGGCAATTTCTGTGGGATACTAGACAAGGTCTCAAGGCATTGTAGTACGCCCTGGAACACTTGTTGAAAAACACTAAGTTAGTGCCTCATGAATGAATGCCGCATTTGGAATGCTCTGCCCTCCGGGATTCGAACTGCACCCTCAGTGGGACTCTTTCAAGCTTTGCTTAAAACACACTTATATTCTATAGCTCAAGAATGACCTTCATGTTGGGGATGTCTGTTTATGACAACATCCATTGCAGCCCAGTCATCCTGGAAGGGGGATTACCTCTTGTGCGTTCCCTTCTCAAGGCTTCCTTATGCGGAAGATTTGAGTTTTTCCTTACCCGCATGTTGGTTTATATCAGGGGATTGTGTAATAACAGTCTGTAGTCTGTACCAGTAATTGGTCTGTGCAGCTTTTTGAGACTCCTTGTGATTAAGGGTTATGCAAAGAAACGTGACTTGACTTTTCAGTGTAGCCTTCTTTCTGAAGTACCTTACTTGGCCACAAAGCGGCAGTATACTACCTACAATTTATCTTGGAAATGAAGTTAAAAACAAAAAAAGGGTTAAACTGCTGAATTACAATTACATTGAAATAGATTGTTAATTGTTGTTGATAAAAAAAATTGTGAAATACTGTATGCAACAAAATTTGACATGACCCTAGAGGGTAAACACATAAAACACAACTTTAAAGAGAAAATAAGATAAGACTGTCAGGATAAATAGTCAAACATGTTTAAAACGTTGCGCTTAGAGATTGGTCTAAGTTGTGATAATTGTGCATTGACTAAATAAGGAATCTAAACTACTAAGTATTTGTATTTTGTCTCCTTGTGTTCAACATTTTGGTTCCAGAATTATTTCTGAAAGTCATGTTTATTTGTAATGCCCTTAAACGCAATCTCAAAGGGCTGCACAGAACACAAATTTTTGCAAACCACAGACTATTATTACACCACCCCCTGATCTAAAACACGATAACCATGGAAACAAAGCTTGAAATTAACATGAAATACGAAAAAGGCAGAAGCATCATTACCCTCGCCAAGGTGCATGTATGGCTGTAACCAACCACTTAGAGGGACTATAATTTAAAATAAATGTGTGATTAAAGCAAATTGTCCTTTTAAGGGCATGGGAATTCTCGCAAGTGGAAATTTTAAATTTAGTTTCATTTTTAATACGCGGTACCACTCGATGCATCTACCCGCTAGTCCAATACAACAGCTTGAGTCACGTCACGTCAAAAATAAATCACAAGACTATTTTTGCTTACCTTTAGAACAGGGGTCAGGAACCTATGGCTCGCGTACTCTTTTCATGAGTACATATGGCTCGGAGATGTACATCGCTAACGAATCTTTTATATGGAAGCTCATTAAATAGTATATGTTAAATGTTGTCACACCTAATGATAAAAACACAACAAACTTTAATTACACAAAAACGCTAGCTAAGCACACAGAACATTTTGTTTGGGTGAGCGGTAATGTTAGACAGTGCTATGCACACACAGCACGCTCCCCTCTCTCTCACAAGCGTCCACTGCGCTGATGGGAAATACATCCCTAAACCTTTTGTTTGCAGTTTTTTGTGACATATGTACAACAGAACCCTGCTCGCATCTTGTTTTTAAGCATTTTTTTTCAATGATCTTAAGAAACTGTGGGAGAGTTTGAAGTTTAAAGTGGTATATTTTTTGATTTGGGACACAGGCTCCGGCAATATTATCATTTGATTGATTTTATCAAATCATTTAACGCCACAAAGAGAAAAAAATCAACTTTTGTCTGGAGTGCGGGTTTAGTGCTTTGGCTGAATTTTGTCTTAAAATATATGGAACGGCCTCCCCCCAGTGTCATTAAGCTGAATTTTTTGTAGCCAGTTTAAAAATCAATGTTAATATTTATAATTGATGTTTAGTCTGCCAATAAACTATTGGAAAATTCCTGCAGTGCATGGTACCTTCTCCGATGAGAACCAAGCTGGTGGTACCCTTTGCTTTGCCGTCTACCAAATTGAAGGTGAAGGTGCCCTCGTCAGATACTTCCAGGGAGTCCATGAACATTTCAATGATGCCAGTGTTCTTGTCAAAGTTCATGGAGTATTTCTGAAAATATATATATTTTTTTAATTTGTGGAAGAGACAGGGGAAATTATATGTGACCAAGGGCTGGTGCTTACGTCTCCTTGATGAATAATGGCGTCATTGAAAACGTACTCTACTTGACAGTCTTTGGTGAACTTCTCCATCTGAGTCCAGAAGCGTACACGGCCCTTTTCCTGCAACTCCATGGCCATTTCGTTCTTAAAGGGAATAACTGACCACAAACAAGGATAGAGGAAAAAGCTGGAATACATTAAACATGTGACATTCCATACTTGAAAAATACTAACTGTATTGTAGAGTCAATTAAACGGGAAATTATCTGGGTTCACTCAAGTTTTCTTAGCGCCATGAATTTTTTATTGCGCAATTAATGATGCAGAGGACGTGCTTGTCACCATAGCTAATGAGGTTAGCTGGCAACGGGATGAGCAGTCAGTGGAGGCAGGTGAGGCTATGTCTCACTTGTCATCATGGAAATATAAAGTTACAAATATAGAAACTGGTTGTTTCTATTCAGTGTTAAAGTTCTTTCTGATTTTACGTCAGAATTTGGGGATTTCCTTTTCAAAATCGATGAACTTTCACATTATGAATTTTATTCATAAAATTGGTACGTATTAAATTACTGTGCTGAGCGTCTGCAGGTGCAAAGTGAGGCACGCAAATCTATTGCCTCATGGCAGGGTACGATAGTGAGACCAAATATTTTGAATAGGCGCACACCTCAGCCCCAAACAATAGAACTAGTCATAGTATCAGCAAAGTAACAGCAAGTTAAGCCATCCAGAAATGAGTTTTCTCGTTGATTTTTTATTTCATAATAAAGAATTACCCACCTATTGATGCTTTCATGCAAAAGAAGCAGAGCATATACTTACTTGTTATCGCTGTGGTTATCCCCTTTTCAACAAACCAGAACTACTCAAACTATGTTGATTCTTGGCTAAAATTGTAGCAGTTTCCATTAGTATTAATTACAGATGCTAATAAACTACACGTAAATGAATCTATTCTTGTAACGGCAAAATTCTCTGCTGTTAGTAATTAGCCACTAACCGGAAAATAAACATTGATAGCACTTGCCATCTGCAAGGTGCTTTTAAAAGCAGTCAGACATTTTTAACTGTAACTTAAAAAAGTCCATTATTGCATTCAAGTAAATAAATGCAAGGATTTGAACAATGTAAGATTTCTATCTGTAAACCCTGACACTATCAATGATGGCTGAAAAATCAATACTAGATCAGCTATTGGGCTTCCATCAGCCAATGTAGTTGTTGGTAACAAAAATACCTGCTTTTCTTAAAAAACTTTTCATTATTTAATATTCACAATAAAGGGAAAAAAACATTTTTTTAATCGTATTACATACATAGATAGTATTGTTAACTTATAATTACATTTTTAATTGAAAATAAACAAAAGGCTTAAAAGTAAAATTAATAACTAAGCTAAAAACATATTAGAATAGGTTGTTTACTATGGTAATGTAATTGTACCACTCTTGTGAGAATGTAATGAGTGAAAAGGGATAATAGTGCTGGCGCTGTGTAATCACCAGGGAACTTGTGGTCATGGCTGATGTCCAGCAGACGCATCAGACCTGTCAACGACAACAAGTGCACAACAAAAGCGGGATTGTGAAGACCTCAGCATATCCTCACAGCGTGGAATGCCACTTAACATTTGTCAGGCAGCTGGGAATTGTGTGTATCGGTTTCAAAGCATCTCTCTGCAGGGCCAACAAAGCTCAAGTTCATTTGGGGATGTGGCCTACCTTCCTCTGCGAGCTGGTAGCTGGATGAGACTCCCTCCATGTTGGTGACTACGCAGGAGAACAGACCCAGATCCTCTAGAGAGGGATTATTAAAGATAGCTCTTGACCTGGAAAAATTGAGGACACCAAATAAGAGGGTGATGAGAGAACATACAATAGATTGGCTGCCATGTTTCCATCACAGTACAGTACAGGTCCTGTGTCATGTCCCTGGACCCTGCTTGGAACCTTCGGCACACTTGAAATTGTAGAATTTGATGCATACCTTCCCTTTTCTTTGATGATTGTTACTTCGGAGTTATCAGTGATGGCCTGGTAGTTCTTAGACCACACAAACTCACAGCCCTCACTCATCTCCGGGCACTCGAAGACCATGGAGATCACGCCGTCATCGTCCACATCTACATAGATCTCTTTGGTGCCTAACAGGAGGACACATAGGAAGACTTTCAAACTAAAGTGCCACTTTTTGATGCAATATATAGTTTCTTCTTCTTATTATTATTATTTTTTTAATAAAACAATGTTCTTATTTGGTGATTTTAATTTTAGTTATATTTAGCTATTCATTTATTTTTCCTGTGCCATTTTAAATCAATACTGTTGTTTTAAGTGGTATGCAATTTTCAAGTTTCTTACGCGCTGCAGCCATCTCCTGGCTTAGGTTATCACTGCATCCGTAGTCTGGTCATTCATGTTGTGCATGCAAGTAAGTGCATATTCTAGACGCACTCTAATAAACTATTTTTTTTCATCTTTCTTGGGTTTGGGTTGGTGTTTGGGCACTACTTGAGAAAGGTCTTTCCTTACTTTTATCATCTGCACGCTACGCTAACAAATAGAAAGAAAAAGACCTGTGGAAACGAGCATGACGTCTCTCTCCAGCACGCCCCATTCCTCCTACCTAATGTGTTCCGCCCAGTGGAAAATAAAGCATAGGATCTCTTTGAACTCAGTTTGGAATTGATAACACATAATTCATAAAGAAAATATTTTACTTGCAAATTTTTTAAGTTAAGGACATCTCAAATGATTTTTTTCAATGAATAATTCTCATCTCATCAGCCGTACCGCTTATCCTCATTAGGGTCGCGGGGGGGCTGGAGCCCATCCCAGCCATCTCCGGGCAGTGGGCAGGGGACACCCTGAACTGGTTGCCAGCCAATCGCAGGGCACACAGGGACAGACAACTCATTCGCTCATTCACACCTAGGGACAATTTGGACCGGCCAATTCACCTGAAATGCATGTTTTTGGAACGTGGGAGGAAACCGGAGTGCCCGGAGGAAACCCACGCTAGCACGGGGAGAACATACAAACAGACACAGGAAGTCTGGAGCTGGATTTGAACCCACTACAGGTTCCCATGAAATGAACTGTGCCGCACAAGCGCTAACCACTGCGCCGCCGTGCTGCCCATAATTGATTTAGATTATCCATTATGATAAAAAAAATATTAATCTTAACTTAGATTACATTTTGTGAAATGTATTTTTAAATTAAAACGTTTTGTCCTTAAAGTAACACTGTGCAATATTTGAATATTAGATGCCGTTCTGTACTGCAACCGAAAACTAGTGCTACAAAGCACAAAAAAGAAAGAAAACTACAGAACCCAAAGTGACCAGAGCACATCATTTGTCTTCTCTTTTTTTTTTTGCCTAGCCTTTCACAAGGTTTTTGTTTTTTGGGGGTACCAGAAGCAACAAAACGGCAAACAATCATCTTTACTCCCTCTAGGTGAGCCTCATATTGTGTAAAACAAATACAAATTTCTCGACATACATATATTTATACGAATGCACTTTTATATGATAGTTCACGTATCTTTACCTGCTATTCATCAATATTGTTGTTTAATAAATGAAGTTTATTACCACTAATTTGTTAAATCTGGGATTTTTGTTTCAATATTATGCTTCATCATTCAGGCTACATTAGTAACCTACCCTACAAGTGGTCTTTTGTAAACACAACATATTCATTCACAAAAAATGGGTAAAATATTTCCCAGTTTGGCATTGAACGTGTTAACTCAATCAGATCGAACTACTGGCCTTGGCCTACTAAACTGAGAATATATTTTTTACGCCCTGCTCGTCTGGTACTAACTCCTTAAGAGACATTATTGCCCTCTAGATGCCGGAGAGAGCATTTGGTTTGAATTCATTTAAAAAAATCCAAACTTTTGAAAGACATATAGACTCATTACTTTTTTTGACATACTCATAAATTTATGGCGTGCCAGATTAAATCATCCAACAGGCCGGATCCGGCCCGCAAGCTGTATGTTTGACTTGCTAGGCTAAATAATACACAAAGTATTTTTAAACTTTTGAATGTTTTATTTCATTTTTAGTTCCTTCATCTTTATGTATGGTTCCTATCTTTTTTTTTTAACATTTGTAGGTTAAGTCTAACTTCTAATTTGGTAACATTTGCAGCTACATTTTTGGGTGCAAAAATGATTGAAAAATTATGAAGGCACTTTACCAAAATACCTTAAAAACAATAAAATAAAATTAAAAGAAACTTACCGGGGCGACTCTCGGCCAGGATGGGACCCAAAACAGTAGAGGGATCTCCAACACCAGCAATGTTTTGGGCACGCACGCGGAAAACGTAGGATGTAGCAGCTTGTAGTCCGCTCACCTAAATCAAAAGAAACAGTCAAAAATGAGTCCTCTGTTTTTTACTTCTGTCTTAAGGGCACCTCACTTTCAAGAATGTGGACTTGTTGGCCTTTTCGTGGGCAGCAGTCCAACTTTCCTCCCCAGCAGAAGCTTCCTTAAAGTCCAAGTAATAGCCATTGACGGGAGAGCGGCCATCAAATGACGGCGGCTCCCACAGGACCACCATAGAGGTATCCCGGACCTCCAGAACGTGAAGACCAATGGGAGCACCTCAGAGAAGAAACCAAAGATTTACTGAAAAATGTATACAGTTATCTATTTTCTATGAATTAATGCAGGTGTTTTAATAGAAATGCAGAGTACAGGAATATATTTTCCAATAACATATGACCTCAAGTATGTGGACATAAGCTTAGCAGTTTCTTTTACAGTGTCTCATTATTGTGGTAAGGAAAATCACATATTTAGTGGAAAATTAAAATATGGAAAATTTCATTTCAATTGACGTTTTTTTAAACCTTCAAATAATCTTTTCTTCAATGAGTCTTAAAGTGAAACCCTCAGGACCAGGACAACTTGCTATGGTTGAAGGAATGATGAATTTTGGTGTTTATGAGAAGATCCTGAAGGAGAATGTCAGGCCATCAGTTCTTGCCGTCGAACTCAAGTGTTTTGGGATCATGCAGCAGGACAACATTCGAAAACACACCAGCAAGTGGTTCAAAGCACCCAAAATGAAGGTTCTGGTGTTGCCCAGTCAAAGTCTGGATTTAAATTCAATTGAGATGCAGTGGTGTGACCTTAAACAGAGAGTTCATGCTAGAAAACCCCCCAGTATGGCAGATTTGAAATCGTTTTGCAAAGACGAGTGGGCCAAAATTCCTCCACAGTGTTGTAAAAGACTCATTATCAATTATTGATAACAATTGATTTCTGTAATCACGACAATAGGTGTCCCAACTTAAGATTAAGTTGAGGGGGCAATTACTTTTTCTCATAGGGCCAGAGGTTTTGATGTATTTTGTGACTTTCGAAATGGAATCAACATATCAAAACTGCATTTTGTACATCTTTGGGTTATCTCTATGTGATAATAAAATTGGTTTTATGATCTCAAACCTTTGTGAGTGATAAATATGCAAAAAACACAGATATCAGGAAGGGGGCAGATACTTTTTCACGTCAATGTAGGTTGCACGCTCCTCTACCTGGCACAGTAAGGGTCCACTCCTCGCATTTCAAAGCGGCGCTAGGCACCGAGCCATCGCTCAGACCAGCCATGTTCAGAGCACGCACTTGGAATTGGTAAACAACGTTTTCCTTCAGGTTCTCAACCTGAAAAAAAAACAAGAGTCCAATGGGATTAGAACCGAACCAGAGAAACAGGCAACCTTTTTGAGCGGAAGCTCGCCTTATAGGATGTGGTGGTCAAGGCGTGGAGGTTGAGCTCGTGCCACTTGCTGAGCATGCGTCCTTTCACCGTCCTGTAGTCCACAAAGTATCCTCTGACGTCAGCTCCTCCATTGTCAACTGGCTCGCTCCAGCCCAGCACCATCATGTCCTGGTGAGCCTCCAGCAGGTGCAAGCCGGTTGGCATTCCAGGAACGGCTAAGACGTATCAAACATGTACAGGAATTGAGTAAAGATAGAAGCTTATAAATTCAAACCTGTTCCCCTTGTTATTCATTACAGTTCCCATTACTAAAAGATTATAAACATTACAAACATAATGCGGCACACATTTACTCATTGCAAGACGGACTATGTACTGGGTGTTTCAAACTTTTTTATACAGTATCTTTTGAGATGTAAAAATTACAGAAAGTACATCATTAAGGCAAATGCAATTAAAAACTTATTAAAGTTGAAGATCATAAAATTTATTCTTCCAAATCTGAATGATAAATTCAAAAATATATGCATTATGTGAACGATTTCACAAATGTTCAATATGCGCACCGCCTAAGAAACGGCATACGTCAAGTCGGAAATCCAGTTTCTGCCGAACACTGGCTAAGGATATCTTGGCTAACAGTCTCCCTTGCTGTACTGATTCTGTGCTTGAGTTCTTCCATGTTTGCAGGAAGAAGTAGAACATACACCATTCCCTTCACGCAGGCCCAGAGGAGAGAAAAAAAGTCACAAGGTGAACGGTGAAGCCATTTCAGAAACACACTAACACGCCCGATCCATTTTCCTCACGTATTGTCATTGAGATAAGCTAACACTTTGAGCAAACACTGAGGTGGAGCCGCGTCCTTTTAAAAATGTAGTCTTCATGGTCATGCGAAATGATCTCATCCATCAACCAGTTCAGAAGCATTTCCACATAGAACCACCTGTTACATTTCCCTCACAGACAATTGTGCCATAAAGACAATTCTTGGAGATGGCGCAAAACACATTCACTTTTGAGAGTCCCTTTTGTCTTAATTTGTGTGCTTTTGAATTTCTCATTGTTATGAAAGAAAAAATATTATGATCTCCAACATAATGCTTTTTAATTTAATTTGCCTTAATCATGTACTTTCTGTGCTATTTACAACTCAATGTGTACAACATTTTCTTAAACACCCAGTACAATAGAAACAAAGACAATTTGTGTAAAAACAAGTTAATTTTAATTACACAATACAGAAAAAACTTTTCAACATCTTTCTAAGTTCTTTCCCCACTTGCAATAAATTTCGTGTTGCTTATTATACGTAGCAGTTCAGAATGTCGCCAGCTTCATTACTAGTGACCGAGACTTTCTGGGTTAGAGCTAAATTAGATCGGTCCAACAAAATAAATGAGTAACCCCCCGGGCAAAAACTGGTATACGGCGTATACATCCGAAATGATCAAAAACGTATGAGATACAGGGAAAACGTACATGTTGACCTGTATGTAAATTATCCCATATGCTTATGCCAGGGTATGTTACCTACTGAGCAGGGAAATTTGTTTTAGGATTTTTTTCAACATAATTTTTATTAGTTTTGTAAAATTTTAGAAAAGACCTGTACTACTAAATACATATGTTTTTTTTAATATCATAAGCGTGCTAGGCCAAAATAAAAGTAGTTTTAGTTGTTTCTGCATCCCCCATGAAAAATACAAACTTCAACCATGCATGGGATTATCAATGTTTTTTGCTTTAATGTCATAAGTTTACAATTGAATCAGTAATATACAGTGCATTTTCAAATGTGTCCATTTGTGGACGACTTTTTTTCATCTGTAGTTGAAGGGACTTTTTTTTACAATTTAGCACAAGTTTTTTCTTATTTTTTTTATTTTGTGGGGGCAACATTATAAAAAAATGATTATATTTTACAGTTTTAAACATTTTGAAAAAAAAAAAATCCTTGTCATTTTATTCCTATGGCTTCTCCCTCATTGTAATGACCATATAAAGAAAAGTCCTCATAGTATTTAATTGCAGTTAGGATTGATTAGTATTAAATTCAGGTTATGTTGTTTATTTTCACTTGGAGTAATGTAATGCCAGAATTCATCAAAAATCATATTGGTTGTATCCAAAAGTAGCACAATCGTTTGTGGGTTAACTTATTGTCTGATTACTAATTAAAATGAAATGAAATGATCTGCATTTATATAGCGCTTTTCAAGTCAAGACTTCCCAAAGCGCTTTACAGTGTGCTTCACATTTCCCAATAGCGGCCGTGCAGCCATGTCAGGCGCTAACCTGCATATTGGGGCTATTAGGGGTTCAGTGTCTTACCCAAGGACACTTCGACATGTAACACGGAGGAGCCGGGATTCGAACTGCGACTGCCACTGACGCCTCTTAATTAGTCAGAAAAATCGACAGGAAAGCCATATCTTGTATGTATGCACTTCAAATCTTCGGAAAAAGTAGTGACTTATAGGCCGTAGTGTAAGGAAAATTTCTCAGCTATGAACATGGCCATGAACATGTTAAACATTTTTAGCCAACAATTCCCCTGTTAATTATCTACAAGATGATTTGAGGAACCATTATAATGGATAAAGTACTTACACAGAAGCCTGACAGATAAGCTTCATGCTCTTTAAGTATGTTTTAAGCCTTTTTCACCTTGTCCATGCACCAACCAGGCCTCCTGAAGAGTTAGCACACAGCTATGTCAGAAGCTACACCAAGCAGAAATTGCCTCATCCCTAAAAACTCACATTTTAGTGATGCGCATGCAGGTAACGTTAGTCAACAAACAGGCACTACTGTAATACTTCACCGCTTGACAGCCTCAGTGCATTGCGAGATGAAAAGTAGTACCTGACATAGCATACTAATGAGAGTGGCGGCTGTTTTTTTGACATTCTTTCCACCAAAAACGGACTACACCCACGTGGACGCGATCATTCATCCCCAATTGCATAATGCTGCCAGTGGCAGAGCGCACTTTTGTTGGGACTGGCTGCATTTCTTTTGTTGTTACTGAAGTTTCACCTGAAATTAACTGGACTCATGCGGACCCAATTCATTATCCCCAATCCCATATTGCCTCAAATGGGGTCTTTTATTTAAAACCCACCCAGCCAAAGCCCGACCAATAAACTTGATTTACAGGACCGAACCTGAAGCAAACCCAAAATGTTATATATTATTTGTGAGGACTCTGGAGGAAGAGCAATGATTAAACAAGGCTGCATAAACATTTACAGCTTTCATATTTCAGTGTCTGCAAAGGTTACATTAACCAAAAATGTTCCGTCATCGAAAGATTGTTTTTTAAGAGTTGACGGGAATATTTTAAGGATGTCGGTCATTTTGACCGGTTGAAAATGGGCCATAAACTACAGCAGCAGTATATCTTAATTTAGCGCTGTATAGAGAGAAAGGCAGAGACAAAGAAGAACAATGATGGGTGGATAATATACACGGAGACAGAAAGGAGTTCTTGGAATTAACATTGCAAGTGCTTAGTACAATACGTGTTGTGATGAGGTGACTTCTGTTTTCAATCTACTCACAGCCTTGAAACATCTAAGCGCACTGTGATTTAAGCATAGTAAAAAAAAAAGCCAACAAGAAAGAAGGCCGGCCCGAGCAGAAAGCAACAATTGACATCTTGGGCTCGACCAGGGCCGAAATTAGGGCCGGGCTTAAGGTCTTACCTCTACCGAGAGCATAGGTCGAGAAAGCAAATTGTTCGGCTCTTTCTACCTAAAGTGAACAGCATTTGTGCGGCTATGAATCCACTATCCGGTATTCCTAACGAGACATGATCCGATTTTTGTTTTCCGTAAGTTATGTGCTAAAAGGTTTTCGCCGTAAATTAACAAAATCATCTAGCTACAGGTGTCAAACTCAAGACCCACTCGTAAGTGATAAGCCCTGATGTTTACGACCAATAAGACTTCTGTTCTCAATCATGTTCAGTTTTTACATTCAACATGCAGGCAAATAACAGTCCAGCTACTCAAATACAAGCATAAAGAGAAGAAACAAGCAAAGAATAACGACGGGTGAAAACACTGAAAAGAGTTTGGTGAAGAAATCCAAGTTACACTTTCAACTCAGCTATATAAAGAGAGGTCAAGGGGGTATTTTGTGCTGTGCTGTGTTGTCTGTATCTATTCAAACTTGATGAAGTTTGTGCACAAATGGTGAAAAAAAACAAAAGATTTACAGGGCAGGGACACTCACAAATGGCCGCTCGCACTAGCTCTGGCTGTGACAGAGTCGAGCTCAAGCTGTAGCCAGCGGCATTGACCGCTTTCACACGGAACACGCATGTCGTCTCGCTGGTGAGACCATGACACACGAACCTGAGTACAAAACACAAAAAAGTCTCAAAATTATGATGGCATCTCATGCACGTTAGACGTGAAGCATGGTGGTGAAAAGACGACCCTCGTACAGAGTTTGTTAGGTTTTTAACTAACATCATCTACTTTTTTGTGATGCTCTAACAGACTTATGCTCCTATTAAATCTCCTCCAATTTCAAAAGAATTTTCCAATATTTCTTATCCATCCATCCATCCATTATCAGCACCGCTTATCTTCAGTAGGGTTGAATAGAATAGAATAGAATAGAATAGAATAGAATAGAATAGAATATACCTTTATTGTCATTGTTACAAAATGGGTTGAAAATATTGTGACAACGAAATTGGGCGTGGCACTCAGCTTTCACATATTAACAGTGAGGATAAAAGAAAACAAAGAAGATAAGGTTATAATTTACACAAGAAATGTGGGCATGTAGGATGTTACATACAGTTTTGGGATCGCATTAGTGCAATATGCGTTAAGTGCAAAAATAGTCAACATTGTGCAAAAAATAGTCAACATTGTGCAAAGTGAGCATAGGCATGAATACAATTTTACATCTGTTAGGAGGTAGTGTGTTTGCAAGTTTCAATTTTTTTGTGCGGTCTGTGTTAAGGGTGGTAATGGCTCTGGGAAAGAAACTGTCCCTGAGTCTGTTTGTTTTTGTTTTGTGTGACCTGTAGCGCTTGCCAGAAGGCAGCAGTTTAAAGAGGTGGTGGCTGGGGCGAGAAAATTCCTTGATGATGTTTTCTGCTCTGCTGAGGTAGCGAGAGCAGGCAATGTCCTCCAGACTGGGTATAGAGCAACCAATGATTCTCTGGGCTGTGTTGATGACTCTCTGAAGCGTTTTCCTGTCTGATGCCGTGCACCCAGCAGGCCACACCGTAATGCAGTATGTTAGAATGCTCTCCACTGTGGCTTTGTGAAAGGAAACCAGCAGATGCTGTTTCAGATGATTTTTACCTGAGCACTCTCAGGAAATGGAGTCGCTGCTGGGCCTTCCCTACCACCACTCTGGTGTTTGCAGACCAGGAGAGGTCATCGGAGATGTGCACACCCAGGAATTTGAAAGAGCTGACTCTCTCTACACAGTCTCCTTTTAAAATGAGTGGTGCTGGGTTCCTGCCTTTCCTCCTGAAGTCCAGTATGAGTTATTTTGTTTTTGTGGTGTTCAGTATAGGGTTGCGGGGGTGCTGGAGCCCATCCCAGCCGTCTTTGGGCAGTGGGCAGGGGACACCGTGAACTGGTTGCCAGCCAGTCGCGGGGCACACAGAGACAGACAACTCACTCGTTCCTGCACACCGAGGGACAATTTGGATCGGACAATTAACTTGACATGCATGTTTTTGGAATGTGGGAGGAAACTGGAGTGCCCGGAGGAAACCCACGCAAGCACTGGGAGAACATGCAAACTCCACACAGGAAGGTATGATCTCATGACCTCAGAACTGTGCTGCACACGCGTTAACCATTGTTCCGCCGTGCCATATTTCTTATTAAGATTGCAAATTCTTCTCCAAATAATAAAATACATTTTTTACTTTTGTATATAAATGACAGCCACGCCGTTATAAATGACCAAACATGCTTGGAAAGTGTAACTACATCACCTTAGTGGTTATCAAATAGTTGAATCTATGACTATTTCCTTTAATGATTATATTGGCCCCTTAGGGGGATAAGAAAATGATTTGCATTGAGCTAAATGATTTTTCCAAAAATTATTTTCCTCCATTTTATTATTTGTGTTCATTTTTGTTTCACGTAACATAGAAGAACGTATATCTGTTTAATATTCAGCATTGGCCGAAGAAACGTACCTGTTCTGCTTGACCGGTTTGTTGTTGCATGGTATCCAGACGTCAGTGCCCACCACACTGTATTCGATGTAATAACCAACCAGGTCCTTGACATCTTTAGAAGCCTCCCAGGAGACCACCAAAGAGGTGCTGGTGTTCCTGATTGCCACGGGTGCACCCGGCGAAGAGGGGAGGTCTGTCGAGAAGCGTGGCGACGACAATGATGGTAATTTCAAAAACTGAGAGAAAAACTCTGACGAGATGTGAGGCCTGCTTACCTAGAATGTCTCCCACAGTGATGTCACTAGTTGCTTCAGAGGCCTCGCCCACGCCGGCGGAGTTGCAGCAGCGAACGCGGAAGCGGTATGATTTGCCTTCGCACAGATCGAAGAGGGCAAAGCGAGGTGACTTGACTGGCATACTCGTGTTTACCCTCTGCCATGTGTCCGAGCCCACAACACACTGAAAATAATGGAAGATGTTTGCATTATTCATGGAAAAGATAGTTTTCTTTATTGTTTAAAATTCAACAAAGATGTCCCACTTGTTCAAAAAATATAAACTACCGTTCAAACGTTTAGGGTCACTCAGACAATTTTGTGTTTTCCATTGAAAAGTCACACTTTTATTTATCGAATGATTTGTCCAATGTCTGTGTTCTTTTGACCGTATTGATCTCTTCCTTTTGTCAGACAGTCTCAGATATGGCTTTTTCTTACTTCAAACTTCTGGGCATGCACCTCTCTAGTGAACTCTCCTGCTCTGCCAACATTAGAGCTGTCGTGGGGAAGGCCCAGCAGCCACTTCACTTCCTCTCGGGAGGAACAACCTTTAACAGAATCTGCTGGTGTCCTTCTACAAAGCCACAGTGGAATGCATTCTGGCATTCGCCATTAACTGAGTGGTATCCTGGGAGCCCGGCAGCAGACAGGAAAAACATACAGAGCAATCAACACAGCTCAAAAGATCATTGGCTGCACTATGCCCAGTCTGGTGGACATTGCCGGCTTGAGATACCATTGCAGAGTGGTTAAAATTACAAAAGACAAATCCCACCTTGGCCACCACCTCTTTTACCTTTTGCCCTCTAGTATGTGCTACAGGTTGCTGAAAGTAGAACAAACAAGCTCAAAGACAGCTTTTTTCCCAGGGCCATCACAACCCTAAACGAGCACACAAATCTTTGTTTTGAAAATATATACCTTGTGACTTATAATGTTTTTTTTCATTGTAGCTGCTAAATGTTGATGCATTTATTTTCCATTTTTCATTGCATTATTATTATAACTAAGCACTATGTTGTTTTTACATTTTGCCTATTTTTCCTAAATGTATTTTATATTCTTTTAGTTAAAGTTTTTATTTCATGTTTTTATTTGAGAGTGCCGTGTCTAATATTGAAACATAAAATGTTTCACAACATTGTTAATAATGACAATAAAGACAATACAATCCAATTCTTTGCTTAAATCACCTCTTTACTTTAGATGTTGACACTGGTGTTTTGCAGATACTAAATAAGAAAGTAAGGCGTTCAAACTAAAGACTTTTTTGTACTCGTCCTCATGCTTGGTTGTGCAGTAAGGCCTCTCACTTCTCTTTCTACTCTGGTTAGATTCTGTTTGTGCTGTTCTCTAGTAAACACTATTGTAGAAGACCTTCAGTTTCTTGGCAATTTATTACTGGAATAGCCTCTATTTCTTAGAAAAATAAAAGACTGTAGAGTTTCACATAAAATTTCTCTTTTTCTGGCCATTCTAAAAGTTTATTCACATGGACAAAGGTGATACTCCAGATACTCTACTATCTCAAAGGAAAGTCTGTTTCATGGCTCCTCTAACCGGTTAAATTAACTAATATGATTTCACAAGAGGGGCAGCACGGCGGCGCAGTGGTTAGCGCTTGTGCGGCACAGTTCATGTCATGGGAACCTGTCGTGGGTTCAAATCCAGCTCCAGACTTTCTGTGCGGAGTTTGTATGTTCTCCCTGTGCTTGCGTGGGTTTCCTCCCACGTTCCAAAAACATGCATTTCAGGTGAATTGGCCGGTCCAAATTGTCCCTAGGTGTGAATGAGCGAATGAGTTGTCTGTCCCTGTGTGCCCTGCGATTGGCTGGCAACCAGTTCAGGGTGTCCCCTGCCCACTGCCCGACGATGACTTAGATGAGCTCCAGCCCCCCCCCACCTTTTCAATGTAATACATGACTCCTTCGTGGCCTCTTTGGGCAGGAGGCTTCCATCCAAGCACCACATAGTTTTTCGTCGCCTCAGTAACCACGACCTCGCTTGGTTCTCCTGGGACCACTCCAGCTGGGGACAGATTAAGATGGTGATAATGAAATAAATATTGACAAAGTATATGAGAAAATATACAACTTAGTGAAAGCAAATTTGCAGACAATTTTGCTAACTTGAGTAATTATGGATTTTTCATCTTTTAAAATATATTTTTGTTTTTGTAGTTATTTATTTAAGGAAATTAAAAAGAAAAGTTGTTTTCCTGTAGCAAAAAAAGGTGGCAAATTTTTGTTCACATATAAAAACAATTGTATTTTACTAAAATAAATGTTTTTAGGGATTACTTTTTTCCTAATTTACAAGAAGAATAAGTGAAAATATAGAAGATTATTAAAAATAATAAGAATTTTATTTGTACAGTTTCCCTGAACCCTCAAAGTTGTTTGATTTTCCAGATTTCATACTATGGAATGGCAAAGGGTGTATAAACTACAGTATAGTGGTGTATTTTAGGGTTCGTACTGAACACATTGATAAGTAAAAACATTCACAGCGAAGCCCTTCAAATTTGCATTTTGGCATTTGTGAATTCATCTATTTATTTATATTTTCTAGGGAATCTAATTTCTTATCAGCAGAAAAACTGACCAAGCAAGGCTAGAATTTATGTCACTCAACTGTATCTTCCAATGGAGGAATGTACCCGACTAAATTGTGGAAATTTGGAGGCCTGCCTCACTCAGATAAAAAGATGCATGTCATTTAACTTCTGGCGCCTCAAAAGACCGAAATGTTGATATTTGGTCCATCCTAATGCCCTGACTTGTTCTCAAACACTGCTCTAAAATTGACAAATGTAATATCACCCACAGGAACTCGATCAAAAATGTAGGTGTCACATTTGACCCTAATCTGTTCTTCCAGTTACACGTCCCAATCTGAGATTACAGTTCAAGCATTTAGTACAGGGGTAGGGAACCTATGGCTCGGGAGCCATATATGGCTCTTTTCATCAGTACATATGGCCCTGAAAGAAGATGTAACTATTGCACATCTCTTTGTGGCATTCCAAAGTCAAGTGATTTCATCCCGATTTTGGTCCATATAAAGCCGAAGCAACTTAATGCAGAAGTTCGATAAGAAACCATTTAAACTGATAAATAAAAACGCTGGCAAACGACTTTGATTGGGTGAGCAGTACGGGTGGGCGGATCCCTGCACACAGCGCAAGGCACTTCCTTCTCTCTCTCTCTCTCTCTCTACACCAAAAGTGAATATGACGATATGCTTATCGTTTGCAGTAATTTGTAACATTTTTACAAAAGAACTTTGCATGCACATTGTTTTGAAACCGTTATTAAGGACAAATTTCATGGAAAAGAATTGCCTCAACACTCTTAACTGAAGGTGGAAGACAAATTGTAAATGGCATATTTACATTGATTTGGGACGCAGGATTTGGCATTATTATCATTTCATACATTTGATTAAATCTTCAAATGACACACAGTGAAATAAAATGTGCTGAAAAATTAGATTTTGTCTAGAGAGTGTGTTTGGCAGTTTTTTCAAATTTGTCTGAAAATATATGATATGGCTCTCTCAATTTCTTTTTAAAACATTTTTTGCTTTTATGGCTCTTTGGGTCAAAAAGGTTCCTTACCCTTGGTTTAGTAACTTCCTTCTCAATTACTGTAATCTACTACTCTCCAGTCTCCCAAAATATACTATCAAAAGCGTACAACATGATGCAGCGAGGCTTTTGACTAAGACAAGAACATTTAATCACATTAGCCTGATTTTGGCTGACCTGGATTTGCTCCCTGTCAGTTTAAGACGTGAATTTAAGGTTCTGTTAGTATAATACAAAATTATGCATGGACTTGCCACCTCATATATTTCAGATTAAATTTCCCCTTATGTTCCTGCTCCAATCCTTTGCTCTGAAAATGCCGGTCAACTAGTTATCCCAAGAACGAAGAAGAAATATGCAGGTTCGAGAGTGTTCTTCATTCGGGCCCCGGTGCTGTGGAATCCACTACCCACTGAGTTTTGATTTGCAACCTCAGTGGAACTGTTTAAATCTAGGCTTAAAACACACTTCTATTCTATAACTTAGAGGACAGTGCCTGCTCTCGCTACCTCAGCAGAGCAGAAAATATCATCAAGAAATTTTCTCACCCCTTAAAGTCCTCAAAGTGAAAAGAGGAGTATCTTTTAGACTGAAAACAATCTCTGCCACCATTTTGTGTCATCAGTTATTTGCGTATACTGCTAGTTCCATAAAATGTGAATAGTGATCAGCCAAGAAGAGATTCTATTGGATGTGAGGAAGTGAAGTAGTACCAGTGTGATCCTCCTCTGTGAACTTGATCATACCCGTCCATGGTGCAGATGGTCCTGCATAGGCAGAGAAAAAAAAGAGTTTAAGAAATTCCCCTTGTCTTGTTTTGTAAGCACTTAAATACTCATCACCTAGGAGGCGGGCCCTGTCGAATGGATCCATGGCGACCACCACATCGGAGATGCGTGACGGGCGGCTCACCCCTGCCTTGTTGAGTGCCGTGACCCTGAAAACGTAAGAACGGCCCTCCACCAGCCCTGTGACTGGGAATCGGGCATACTTGACCGGCGTGTCGTTGCACTGTGCCCAGTGGTGAGTCCCGACCTCGCACCTACAAAAATACACCAGTTGGCTTTAATTACAGCACCGATTTGAGATACAATTTTGTTTTAGTTGTGAATCAATGGAAATGTGTCCGAAGTAATTTATTCATCTGCCAGTGTTGGGAGGAACATATTCCAAAGTAACACATTCCTAAAACGACGGTAACAAGTACTGCAACGCATCATTTATAAAAAAATTGTAATTCAAACATTGTTATAACATGGGGCTACTTGTATATAATCCTTAGATACTCCATTACTTATCAAAAATGGTTCACGAATTTCAATGCCGTTAATGAGGGGCTGTTCCCCTTTGCTTCGGAGGGATTAATTATCCCCTAGGCGCCAGCATCACACTGCTTTAAATATCGTCAAAGCTGAGTTGACATGTACATATGGCCCTACAACCCAATACTGTTAAGATGGCATAGGTCTCAAATCTCAAGCACGGAGTGCAAGGATTCCTCCCGACTGATATTCTCCCTAATGGATATACTCGCATTTAGGCCGTATTTACGACTATAAGATAAAATTCTGAAATCAGAGGCTCAAATTAAAAGCACAAATTTGGTCGAGTGGTTGGCAGCGAGGGAGGAGGGGTTGCAGCTTATATACAAACAACAAATCAACGGGAAATCAATAAGTCAAATGGGAGCACAAAATTTACAGTCAATGTGTTCTGAATTTTGGTCTTTTTATTTTAAAAATTTTTTTCGCGATATTTCATGCCTGGGAAAAAAAAACCTTTTTGCGCACAATGTAGAAGGAAATCCGCTGAGTGTTCATCTGAAAGCTTTCAAGATTACACGAGACAGGAAATATGAAGGCTTCACTGCCTTCACAGGTTAGTGTACACGCTTTATTTTCTTTATTTTATTATGTAGCTATGATTAGGCAGTTTTAAGTGGTCAGCTTTAATAATAGTACACAAGGTTATTTAAAATTAGAAAGTTAGTAAAAGAGTAATGTGCTACTTTTGGGTGTCAGTAATCTGGGGGTAACAGAATTACTTTTAATTTTAAGTAATGCTAATGAAACACTTTTATTCAGTAACGGCCCCAACACTGTCCTTTACAGCCCCAACAAGAGAACTTCTTTTCAAAGCATTTTCTGTTGTTTGTGAGCATTTATATCAGGACAAATGATTACACTTATCTCTTTAGGCTAGACTGATTTTAGCATATTGGTGAATGGGGTAACCAACCTGTCGATGTAGTACCCCAAGATGGAACTGCTGCCCTCTACGGCGGGCTGCTTCCAGGTCACTACTACATAGTCTTTGTTTACATCATGGCAGCGCACATCCAGGGGGGCTACAGGGGCTCCATCCACCTCTACGTCCGCATCTATTGAAGCGAATAAAACAAAAAACACAGTTTTAAATCACTTTTGTAGTATAAGTATACCAGGGGTCGCTGAACCTTTTTAAAGAGCCGTGAAAGCAAAATTTTCAGCAAATTTTACTTCACGAATAAAATCTATGAAACAATAATAATGCCAGAACTGTGTCCCATATCAACAAACATACCACCAAAAATAGGTCTCTCTCCTGCAAGGGGTGAGCAGAGTTGTTAATTGAAAATGTCACAAAATACTGCAAACGAGGAGAATACGGAAGTATTTACCCTTAGCTATGTGACGGCTTTGTGACTGCTCACCCAATGAAATTGCTCTGGGTGCTTGGTTGGCGTTTTGGGGTGTTTACAGTTCGTTCTGTGGGTTTTCATCATAAACTGTCTTACCAGTGAACACACATTGTTTAATGCACTTCCATATAACGGATTCCTTAGAGACATAAAACCAAATATGGGTCTGTTGGTGTAACACAGTGAGTGTAAATTGTAGTTGAAACTTTGCCCTATACAGTATGTCAAAAAAGTGAATCCCTTACATTTCTGCAGAGATTTCATCATAATGTTTAATTGATCAACACTGAAGAAACAATGCTTGGAAACAATAATAGGTAGCCTGTGTAAAGCTTGTATAGCACTGTTAATTTATTTTTGCCCACAGAAAACTCAAATATAGCCATTAGTAGCTAACCTCCTGTTAACAAAAGTGAGTACACTGTTAAGTAAAAGATCCTGAAGGTTAAAATTTTGTGTGGCCACCATCACTTTGCAGAACCACTTTTATCCCCCTGGCCAATGCACTCCTCCATGACAACATGACTGAGGTGGGGGATATTCAAGACCTTGTGTTTCTCCACCTTCTGCTTGAGAATGCCCCAAAGATGTTCTATTAGATTTAGATCTGGAGACATGCTTGGTCAGTCCATTCCCTTTATCCTTAGCCCCTTTAAAAAGCCTTGGTCATCTTAAAATGTATTTGGGGACATTGTCAGGCTGGAACATTGCCCTGGGACTAAGTTTCCGGAGGGAGGGGATCATGGTCCGGTTTTTCACAGTACAGACTTGAGTTTGTGTTTCCTTAATGAAATGCAACTCAACAATTCCAGTTGCAATCATGCAGCCCCAAACCATTACATTCCTAACACCATGCTTGACTTTAGGCACAGCACAAACATGTTTATACTCCTTCCCTGGTTGCCGCCACACATGCTTGACACCATCTGAGCCGAATAATTTTATATTTATCTCATCAGACCAGAGGATATCTTTCCAGTAAGCTATGACCTTTGTTCACATACTACATTTTATTGTGTCAACGCAATGTTTCTTTAACGATGTCCTATTAAACATTATAATGACATATCTTTACAAATGTGAGGGGTGTATTCATTTTTGTTACATACTGTATTAATGGGAGAAAATTATACAGAGTGAACTTTCAGTTTCGCATACAGTAGATTTGTAAAGTCACATGGGAGATTACTATAGCCCACACTTTAGATCCGAGCCAGCTGACTCATAAAAAGGGCCATATCTGGCTCGCGAGCTACACTGTCCTGACCCCTGAACTATACTGTATGTGTGCTTTTCTTGGAGAAGTTATTGGAGTTAATGCATTCATTGTCATTGACAGCTTATGACGTCAATGGCACGGAATCATTAAAGATTATGATCCCCTGATCTCATCCCTAGCAAACATCTTAGGGATGATTTATTTTCTCAAAACATACACAGACACTCCACTTCAAGTAGCTGTCCCCCCCAAAAATACTGCTCCCCGATTAACCATTGGGTGCCGCCGGAATTTGTAAACTAAATTACTCACTGCCGTCATCTCCATGTTCACAGCCACAGTCAGCTCATTCATCCAGTATGTGCATTTCTTAGAACCACTCGAATAACCTCTTCCTTTTTCATCTTTTTGGGGGTTTGGGTTGGTGTTTGGACTGTATTTGAAACAGGCCTTTTCTTACGCTTACCAAATTTATGCTACTTTCAGAAAACTGCGATGGTAAACATAAAGTCACTCTCCACCCCAACCCCCATCTCTCCCCTTTCCTTCTACCTAATGTGTTGCGTGTCCTGAACAGCTTTGATAAAAGTAAGATAAAATCAGATAGGCGGGATGGCAAAACATATGTAAAGGCTCTCTGGGCATTATTAACATATAATTAATAGATAAAATATTTTACTTCCAACTTTTTAAGGACACCTTTAAAGATACACTCCACCTTTAACTAGACAATCTTAATGCTTTCTTCGAGAAACAGTCAAACGCTTCTTGTAGGGAATTGGAAACCTCTAAAATTGCCTTTTTTTTGTTGCAGTCTATTGTACTGCAATTTTTTTATTCTTTATTTTGTATTATTCAAGTAAAACATGGCACCCTTAACCCCATAAGAAAATAGGACATACCTTTGACAAACACATATGCAGAGTAGGCGTCATAGCCAGTCTTGGTGACTATACGCATAGTGTACATGCCCTCGTCTTCCTTATTGAGGTGGACGAGCGTAAGAGTGGCGCGCTGCCCAGCCCACTGTGTGTGCACCCACTGTGATTCCTTCAAGGGTACACCTAAAGGTAAGAATTCCGACAATTTTAGAATTAACAACATAACAGGTGTACAACATTCTCGCAAAAGTGGGTCAGCTGACCGTTTCTGTACCACACTACGTCAGGCTTGTAGTTCTTGACGTTAGGATACACGATCACGGTGCAACCCACGCTTAACGTTTCACCCTCACGACCGAATGCCACGTTGAATTTGTCCAGGACGGTGGTCTCGAAAGTGACGCCATGTTCGGAGCTGAAGCCTCCTAAGTTCAAAAAGATTTGTTCACAAACACACACGGACTCTTCTGAAGTTATGCAGCCCTTTTGTCATTCGGAGAGCATTGGAAACTCCAAGAGGCAATGCTCAAAATTCAAACTTCAATTTGGTTCACAGATTTGTCTCCAAAATTTAGAGACTGCTATTCTGACTGACTCACTTGGTTGGGTCACGGACAGATCCCTATCCTCATCCTGAAAACCTGCACACAAAAAAAAAGAAAAGAAAAAGAACATTTTTGCAAGAATTACACTACAAAGAGGGGCAGGCAAGCATCTAAACTTGATGCACATTATCTTTATCTTCATTAACACCAGTGGTTATTATAGCCAGCCACATAGCCAGTCAAATACCTTGTTGACTAGGTTAATACAGAGTCAACATTTTCATGTTTATTTTAATGTATTCCAAGAAGAATATTCAATAATTGCCATCATTTTAATTGTTATTATTAGAAATTAATTCACCCTTAGCAAATTAAATCAGTTAATATTACTTTTATTGGCCCTCGAATATTATTGACAACACACAGTGCTGTTTTTACACTATGTCATGATTACTGATGCGAGGTACCTGAGTCTGCTCCTTGGACGCCCACAGCCACGGACGCCTGTTGGTTGCTTCCTCTTTTTTAAACCCCCGCCTTCCTGACAACACTCGTCGGATCTTTTGTGAACCTATGCTACACGCTAGGCAAACTTTTGTGACTCCTGACTCTATCCTGTCATGTTCTCTGTCTGATTCTCGTTGCCGACCTTTTTTTCTGAACCCGTTTATGTTGTTGCTCCTCCGCCCCGGCCATCGCCCTGTTTTTTCTCGTTGTCAACAACAACCGTCGCTCGACACGGAAGTGCCACTTCCGCGTTCCAGCTATCTGCTACCCGTGACAGACGATCATTGGATCGTGGGTGCAAGTCCTTTTCTCTTTCTAAATAAAACTTAGTAAAACGAACGCAATTGGGTCCCGTCTCCGTTCCTGGTTCGTGACACACAATTGGGGTTAAATTCTATATAATGTATTTTTGTTAGGAAATTATTCAGTTTGACTTTGTATTTAATTAAGTAAACCTGATTTAAAACGCTAAAGGCACCTGCAATTAGTTAAAACATAAAATATTTCAGAATTTGATTGGCTATAATAAAGCACTTGTCCAAAAATAAAAACAAAAGTTTTGTTCAAAATTTAAAAGGTTTAGAATATGAAATAACTTTATTTACAAAATAATTTTTAAAATTATTGACATTTAAAGGGATGAACAGTGGAGTTCATAGAGAATAAAATAGAATAGACCAGACTAGACTAGACTAGACTAGACTAGACTAGACTAGACTAGGAATAGAATAGAATAGAATAGAATAGAATAGAATAGAATAGAATAGAATAGAATAGAATAGAATAGCTGCGATTGGCTGGCAACCAGTTCAGGGTGTCCCCTGCCCACTGCCCGATGATTGCTGGGATGGGCTCCAGCACCCCCGCGACCCTACTGAGGATAAGCGGTGCAGCTAATGAGATGATGAGATGAAAATAGAATAGAATAGAATAGAATAGAATAGAATAGAATAGAATAGAATAGAACTGAACGGAATTTATTTTCATTGTAAAAAGGGAAATGCAAAACAAAATTAAAATGTTCCATCCTGATGTTTCAAGAACATTTACAAGATAAAATACACAGTTTAAGATAAACAAGCTAAGGGCAATGTATAAAAAATAAGTACTGGTAATGTTAAATAAAGATAAACAAAGAAAAAAGACATTTTTGTGATTAAGGTGGTCCTAAATCATCCAGGACAAGAGTTCAGACCAACTATATTCGGGATGGAATTTACATTATCACCAAATATTCAATGAGAATTAACAAATATAAGAGCAATTTGGCTAATTAGATTTTGTTTTACAAACTGTTAATGCAACTCTTATACAACTGAGAGAGAGCATGATAGACGGAGTGAGTCGGCCAGTCACAGATGTCCTTTGCTCAATCCCACTATAAAGATAATACTTATTGTTTGTCTGTACTTTTTTCCTTACGTTTGACAACCACAGTGGCCACGCAGGACATTTCTCCCTTCAGGTTGAGTGCGGACACCCGATACGCAGCCGTGTCAAGAAAGTTGCAGCTGGTGGTAGTTAAACCAAAAGCAAACTAAAGTCAGCTTCATCCCAAATGAAACAAATTCGGAATTTATAAGACCGTGCAAAGGAGACTTGGGTGATGGATGACTTACTTTTTGATCTCCAGGTAGTGCACATTGTAGTTGCTCTCCACAGTGTATTTCTCGGGTCGTGCTTTGGCATCGATAAGCACATTGTTTTTGTACCTTGAATGCGGAACAAAAAATGTAGACAAAAATCTTTAGTTTTGATAAACATCGGTTTACCCGTATCCTGACTTGTTTTCTGAAAAAAATTTACTACCAGGCAATCCTTGGTCTGGGCCAGCCTGCCACAGCGCAGTGCAGTCTGATGGTCTCGCCTTCCCAGACAGTCTGGCTTCTTGGTTGTGTTGTCACCTCAGGAGAGTGCATCAGGCTATCCGGGTTCATTTTCTTGCGGAACTCTGTCCACTCGTCCAACTAAATCCACAAATAAAGAGAATATAGAATAGGACTTTTGTATTAATTTTCAGGTAAAGCGCCCTATATTAGTGTGTCAGTGGTGACTTATATCAAATCTAAAACACACTAGAAACAATATTATATCATCCATTTTTTTCTCTTCTTTTGGTCACCTTGTTAGGCTTCCTTATCCATGAAAATACAACTACAGTGTAAGAGTTGTTTTCAAGATATTGAACTAACAAGAGATGAGAAGGACCCAGACAGGTGTATTGTTTCGATATGAATAAATGACAAAATTAGAGTAAAGGTCTCTGTGTGGAAGAACTTGCCAGTGTATACAAGTACGTGTTAAGATGCATGTGTTTTTTGCAGACATATTACTTGCAGTTGATTTAAAATATGTTCAGTCCTCATACGATTTCAGTTTTGGCTGTAAATAGTGTTTTATAATCTTGTTTTTATAGCTGGGTCGAAACCCAACCTAACACTACAAATGTAACAATTGGAGCATTTTAGAATGTAGTGGAGGGTTAAAATGTTGGAGAGAAAAAAAGGATAACTTACTGTCCTATTCAGTTGCACACGCTCTGCGGACTCTCGGATTTGCACAGTCCTGGTCTTTTTCACTACCCTGACCTCCATCGCCTCCTTGGCCTCCCGGACAAACAGGTTCCTCATGGCCACGTAGTTTATTCCTTCCTCGGTCACGTCATCCTCGCGAGCCTCCATCAATTCGCGCACTTCTTCGTGACTTCACAATGGAAACGCCATTCTCACAAACTTCACCAGAACACGACAAATGTCGGCACTCACTTGGCTCTAAAGATGGGAATCACGTAGCCGATGACTTCCTTGTCCAAGTCGGTGGCCAGATAGGTGCGCTTGGCTCGCTTGGGCAGTGGGCTTAACGATTTGACCACCTTCTCCAGGCCCTTCTTCTCAGTCTTGACGCTAGTCTTCATGCTTGAAAGAACAGAGAAATCATACTGATGCCTTAAAGTCGATGATTGTAGGAATACGCTAATATTCGAAAAAGTCAGATCTTATATGAACAGAGTACATCAACTTTATGCAGCATTCCTTTTTGCAGGGCGGAGGGGAACACAGACATAAACTGAGCCAACCACCCTGGTTTTCTATCTTAATGCTGCCGACAAAAATTCCCACCTATTGTTCCTTTTCTGTCTTTTCCTTATACCTGTTTTGTTTATTGTTCGATTCATGTTTCTTCGGTAGATGATTAGCAAATAAAAATTCCTTTAATCTGAGAGTGTGTATTTTGATTTAAGTATGCTGAACTTCCAAAAACACTGAAAAGAATTCACTTTAAATTGTTGTATAGCGAACTTTTAGATGAACTAAAATGCTTTTCATCTGTTTTCTGTGGAATTGATCTAAAATGAATATGGTGCTTCAAGAACGAGAGCCGAGTTTCAATTTGTCAATTGATTATTTGTACAAATAGTTAATTGACCTCCTAAATTTGCTACAAAACTTTTGAAAATGCTTACATTCAACCTCAAGCAGCCATTTGCCTCTTCTTGTCCATGCTTGTACCTTTATCACAATGACTGCATGCGTTTATTTTAGGGAGTTCCGCTATGCGTGCTGGGTATCTTTTGGCACTGAATGTAAAAATGAAAGATGTACTGCCGGCCACCTAAGCCTGACCCTGGACAACAATGGTTCATGAATAAATAAAAGGATAAAACAAAGTGCTCGACTTTTTTCTACTATTGGCAAGTGACTTTCCGAGACACCTGTTGAGGACACGATCTTTTTTTAGTGGATGTTTTCTCTATTTGAGTACTGCACAGGGAACTTATTCACAGTTATACTCTCTACTTGAATTTGTTTTAATAACTACTGTATTTACTGTAATTGCTACTGTTTGAATCAGGAGTGTCTTCAAAAGTAAATTTTACACACTAAAAGAAATTAGGAAAACATTTATACATTGTGTATATGCACAGCTACCACATACTACCTTCCTGTTGGCAAATAACAATGCTAATAATAATGATTAATTAAATAATAGTTGTTGATATTTTAGAGAACTATGGGTCAATATGACATGAGACTAGACAGTGTTACTCAACCTTTTTTTAACCAAGGCACACTTTTTTTGTTACAAAATCTCGAGGCACACCGCTCGTCGAAAATGTTTCAAAATGAATTCCCGGCGCAGGTTTCATGTTCTGTTTGGTTTTAGAACTAAAACTATTATGCTGCTTGAATTGAGAGTGTAAAGTTGTTGTATCATTTACGTTCACTGTGGCTCAGGAAGAAATACAAGTTATCGGTTTGGGTTAATAATTTTGCTGTAATGTAGGATTTTATGTTTTTAAGATAAACGATTTTTTAAGTTTTACTATATATTACCTTTTTTTTTCAAAGAAAATAAACAAAAAAAACACTTGAAATGAGCAATAATGATCTACCAACGATACAACTTGGTATTACTACTTTCTTCCTTTTTATTTGCTTTTCCAATTTTGTTATAAATAATTCTCCAAACAACGTTTTACTCAAAAAGATAATTGTTTTATTGATTTGGCAGCACGGCGGCGCAGTGGTTAGCGCTTGTGCGGCACAGTTCATGTCATGGGAACCTGTCGTGGGTTCAAATCCAGCTCCAGACTTCCTGTGCGGAGTTTGTATGTTCTCCCCGTGCTTGCGTGGGTTTCCTCCGGGCACTCCGGTTTCCTCCCACATTCCAAAAACATGCATTTCAGGTGAATTGGCCGGTCCAAATTGTCCCTAGGTGTGAATGAGCGAATGAGTTGTCTGTCCCTGTGTGCCCTGCGATTGGCTGGCAACCAGTTCAGGGTGTCCCCTGCCCACTGCCCGGAGATGGCTGGGATGGGCTCCAGCCCCCCGCGACCCTAATGAGGATAAGCGGTACGGCTGATGAGATGATGAGATTTGGCACCATTCTTTCCCTTCAATATGTAGTGAAGACAATTTTTTTATATTCACGGTCAAAGGAACCCTCAACCACTTAGGTAGTAGGTGCACCACTTCCTGTGGTGTGTTTTAGGCAAGTAAAGCCTGGCGGCGCCCATCTTTTTCCAGGCTGTTTCATTGGGTAGGAGTTTGGTTCCCCACATGAAACAGTACTGGTTTCCATGGTTACTAGTAAAGGGAGAAGCCTCCTAATGGATTTTGAATGCTGAGGTCTTGAGTTTTTCTTTGCCCTCATGTCAGTTTTAGATCAGGGAATGATGTTATAGTCTGTGGTCTGTACAGCCCTTTGAGACTTCTTGTGATTAAGGGCTATACAAAAAAACTTGACTTGACTTGACTTATCTAACTCGGATATAGCACAATAATCCTTTGTCTGCTGTTGTTTTTTAGTGTAAAGCATCAGTCCGCTCTTCAAACAAAATGAGTTATTAAATATTCTGTACGACCTCAAAATCAGATGTATAAATAATGTATTCTGCTGCCACCTACTGCTATGGTTGCATGTTACAGGTACTTGGCTGACCACTGGGAGAATGCAAAAATAATGAACAAGGGCATGTTTTTTTCCAAAGATTAAGGTTGGGACACTTACTGCGGCACACTAGACAAGAAACTAACTTGTCAAACATTAGGAGATAGGGCTCTCTTTATGGCTAGACAGTAATATGTTCGTGTCAGCCTTCACAAATAGCAGAGCTGGTCATGAATGTATCTGGCAACGCTTGACTCGAGCTCATATTCCCTCCCTGACCCCTTTATAGCAAGAGTGACACACTTGCTGTGACAAGGACATGACAATACCTTGACTCTGGTTTCACATTGCTGTATAACAGGAGCATGAAAAAGGGATACGACAGTACTTTATTCAATACTTACCTAATACTCACAACTTCTTCACCCTCAAATCAAAAAAAGTCCTCAATTTATGAATCAGGATTAACCAGCTAGAAAAGTTAGACACTACAGTTCCCTTTTGGTATCATAAGAGTCATTGTCCAATCACTGGAGTTCCTTTTTAATCCTCGAGGAAGGATGACAAGCGAATGTGATTTGGTCTGTTAACTTGTAGACCACTGTGTTGACTAGTGGACGTACGTTCAATATTTCATAATAGAAACATATTTTTGTCTGTATATTTCTCCTCTTAGATGTAACATGCACACGAACACCGCAGACATAAAATAATCTGTTGCTTATGTCTGTACAGCCCTTTGAGACTCCTTGTGATAAAGGGTTATAAAGATAAACATGACTTGACCTGACTAGTCTGATGTGTTGTTGTGAGATTCTAGAGAATCGTGCTGTAGCTGCTAAACTGGAGATTTTGTAACAGATGAAAACACTATAACAGGACCAAGATATTTCATATAAAAAGGCATGTATCTGTGATTGAATAATAGAATTCAAAATATAGGGATGTAATTGTGATATATAAGGTTTTAATTGAAAAAAATTAAAAGATGGAAATCAATGAATAATATTCTGAACCTTTCAAAATCATTGACTACCCCTTTGTGATGTGCTAAAACCAAGAAAACTATCTGAGTTCCAAGTCAGGTAAGTAACCTTCCCCATACAATGCCCCCATAAGTGTGAAATCACAGCCAAATGCACAACTTCTCAGTTATGAGTACATTTATCTGATGGATCATGTTTGGAACTGGAACCAAGGCTCGGGAGTCCTGGATGGCTCTCTTCATGAGTACATATGACTCGGAAAAAAAATGCGCTCATGCAATTTTAATCTACTGTGTTTCAATTCTAAAAAGTGCAGAGTAGATACTAGTGTGCGCAAAGCAGACTTAGCACTAACAGTACAATGGTTCAGTCTATGTCATGAAGAGCATACTTCCCACTACAATTTACAGTAAAGGTGTCCCACCACCAGACCCCATATTGGCTGTACGTTGCTAAAGGATCCTTCTCATGGAAGCTCATTAAGAAAAATTAGCTTTACGGTTGAGACACTTTATGACGAAACTCCACAGAAAACTGCAAACAGCCAGAAACACCAGCAAAGCACACAGAGCAATTTGATTGGGCGAGCGCTAGGGGTGGGTGAAGCTATACACACAGAACACTTATCTGTCCAGCACTGTCTAGGTTGATGTAAATACGTAAGTACAGTAAGACCTCGGTTATCGCGGTTAATGGGGAAGTGAAAATCCGCGAAGTAGCGGCGCACCTTAAAAAAAAATATATATATTATTTTTTAGACCCGGTTAATGGGGACCAAAACCACCCGCAAAAACTGAAAATCTGCGAAGTAGCAACGCCCCTTCAAAGAGGAAAAAAAAAAATCTCACCTCATCTCATTATCTGCACCGCTTATCTTTATTATTCGCGAGCGAGCCCATAACCCGCGGCGCGGGTATTTTCGGGCGCGATACGCACGACACCGCAACGACCTGTCGGAAGCGCAGCAGAATGCGCGTTCACGCGAAGGGGGGGAGGATTTTGTACGGGAGTCGGATTTGGGCACAACACCGGCGCGCGGTTTTGGTGCAGCTTCCGCTTCACCGCCGTAATGCATAATAGTCTTTGAGATCCCGTCAGCAAACACGAGCTTTAACGTGTGCCACGAGCACCATGCTAAGCCGGGAAGGCTCTCGACTTACTCTGGCCGTACTGAGTGTACTGGTAGCCCACGGCTGCCACTGCTGGGTCCACGCGGCTTCCGCTTCACCGCCCCCTAACCCCCACAGGTCACCCCTACCCCTTCCCCCCATCGAGGGCTGTGTAGCGCCATGTAGAGCCATCGCGGCCCGAGCGGGAGACGTGACGTTGGTAACTTTTTCATCCGCGTTAACAAACGCATTTTGTAGAATACGATCGCGCTTTATTGTTTAAATAAACGCATTATATAGACTACGATCGCCCAATTATTATAATTAGCTCGCTTTATGGTTTCAATAAGCGTATTATATGGAATACGATCGCTTTTGTCGGAAGCGCAGCAGAATGCGCATTCACGCGAGGGGGGAAGGATTCTGTACGGGAGTCGGATTTGGGCACCGGGAAACGAGAACGGCGCATCGTGCTAGGGTCGTCGGCCGAGGGGGATTCCCGCAAAAAGTAGCGACGCCCCTTCAAAAAAAAAAAAAAAAAACTTATTTTTTTACCATTACAGACTGCAGAGCTCTGAATCCGCGAACGTCGAACCGCGAAGTAGCGAGGTATCACTGTACCTCCTTTGCAGTATTTTGTGACATTTTTACAAAAGAACTCTGCTTGCACCTTGTTTTGGAACTATTATTTATGAAATGATAAAGGTCAAAATGAGCCTCAACGATCTTAAGTAATTGCAGGAGAGAGACAAGTTTAAAGTGGTACATTTGTTGATATGGGACACAGGCTCTGGCATTATTATTTCAAAAATGTAATTAAATCATCTAAAGTCACACAGTGAAATAAAATGCGCTGAAAAATAACATTTTTCTGAACAGCATGTTTGGCGGTTTATCTGAAATTTGTCTTAAAGTATATGATATGTCCACAACATTGACCATAACATTTTGCTATAGTGTGTAGAGCAACCAAAAACGATTGCTAGAAACCACATGGGAGAATGCAAATTACAGAGATTTAAACAGACCAAATTGTTTTTGCCCAGCCCAATTGGAGATATTGTGGGTACCCGTAGCAGCAAGATGGCAGACGATTATGTCTGCACTCTCTCGTTGAGGTTCGTGTTATGTAAAATAAATGCAATTTTCACAACGTAGAAGTATTCTAAAAAAAATGTACATTCATCTGATAGATCACGTTTTCTTGCTTATTAGTAGAATAATATATTTTTAATGAACGTTTTTTTTTACCACAAGGAAGCCCTAAAAATACACAATGTCTCTTTAAAGAGTATCACGACCATATGCAAGCTTATTTTAGCCCAGTTAGTAGCTCTCCATTACATGTTAGAATTCAGGACATTAATACCTTGTGGTTATCTTTGAAAAATAATCAATAATTCACTCGTTTTAAAAAGAGTGTTGAAAAGATTCAATTCCCTATTTTGAATTTTAAAAAAAATAATTAATCGTGTTAGCTCTAGTGTGTTGTATCACGTGCAACAATGTCAATAACTTAAATCCTAAAGATGTGATGACAGATGTGCACTACCATTCAAAAGCTTGGGGTTGTTTATAAATGTTCTTATTTTTCAAAGAAAAGCACTGTTTTTTTTACTGAAGATAACATCAAACTAATCGGAAATACACCCATACATTGTTATTGTGGTAAAAGACTATTTTAGCTGAAAATATTTTTTTTTCAATGCAAGATCCACATAGAAGTACAGAGGCCCATTTCCAGAAACCAACTCTCCAGTGTTAGCTAATTCTGTTAAAATTATAAAAATGATTAGAAAACCATGCGCAAGTTTTCAGTACAACTGAAGACAGTTTAGCTAGTTAGACAAGTTATAAAACTGATCTTGCTTTGAGCTAGTTGAGTACCTGGCGCATCATATTTGTGGGAGTGATTAAGCTTTCGGAAGTGCAAGGAAAATATAACTTTTGCATGAAACTTGCCGGTCAATTTTTGTTCTAAGAAAAGAAGGTTATTCTTTGTGAGAAATTTTCCAAGAAACTGAAGATCTCCTACAAAGGTGTGTACTACTCCCACGAGAGTAGAACAGAAACTGGCGCTAACCAGAGTAGAAGGAGAAGGACGCCCCGCTGCGCAACCATGCAAGAGGACAAGTACATTAGAGTCTATAATTTTAGAAATAGACTGCTTACAGGTCCTCAACTACTGCAGCATCCTCATCAAATAGTACCCACAAAACATCAGTGTCAACATCTACAGGGAAGAAGCGACTTTTAATATGCTGGCCATTGAGGTAGAGTGGCAAAGAAAAGGCCATATCTGAGACTGGCCAACACAAGGGAGAGATTAATCTGGGCGAAATAACAGACATTGGACAACTTATTAGAGTGACTTTTTTAACGGAAAACACAAAATTGTGAGGGTCACCCCAAACTTTTGAACGGTAGAGTATATACATACTGTATATACAGTATATATTTTTTTCTAATCAGTCAATCGATGGCTCTCATCTTGAATTAGTCCAAAGTCAAGTCACTTGTATCTCAAGGCACCACTGCAGATGGCTGAAAATGTTCTGTTCCTCTTACCTTTGAGCGGTGGTCTTGTATGTGGAAAAGGACTGTTTGCTAAAAGAGGATTTGCTGCTTAAATGACTGCTGCTCTCATATTGATGCTTCTGTTGTTCCTGTTGATGTTGGTGATGGTGATGGCGAAGAACTTTCTGATGATACTGCTTACGATGCTTTAGATGCTGCTCCTTCTGCGACACTTCTGCTGATTCCGACATCTTGGAAGCTGCTCGTCAAACACTCGAGTCTGGACCAGCTCTGCAAAGAAACATTATTTTTACCCACTGCTTGGCTGTCAAGGCCTGCAAGGCATTCTCTACTGGCCTAAAAAACATCTGAATTATGTGATGTTGATTAAGTTTTGTCCATGAATTTGTATTTGATAATTCCAAATCGTCTCTCAGCTTCCTTTCATAGCTTTCCCCACGGATGCGCTGTTTTCAGATATTTGATTTCCTATTTAAGCATTTTACCAATCAAATTTCAGCCATTACTTGTTGCCAGGGTCCGAATTTTACCCGGAGGCCTTCACAATCAGTCTGCAGGCCCTGAGGCCTAACATAAGTGTTGATAAACCTGGTGTTTTAGCCAAGCAGCTATCGAGCTGGTGGCCCAGGACCTTCTAGCAGGCTTTAAGAAACATCAGCGGTTTCACAAATTATGATTGGCTAGCGGCGGTAACGGAAGTATCACCATTAAAAAGTCAAGAAAAATGCAGTAGCCCTGTGTCCACTACTACTCTCAGACAGACATTTTTAGCCCTAAATCGAATACAAACTTATGCAAGAAATACGACTGGACAGGCTCGACCTTCATTATCAGCTTCAATGTTGATAGAAAGAACTTCTTGATGGAACTGAAATGCAAATGTAATCTGTATGACAGGGTGGAGGGTGGATTTTGTGCACGAATATAAAGGATTTTCTGTGAATAAAATGTGGCTATATTCCTAAATGATAATGCAATTTTATTAATGATATTGTATTTTTTTATTTGTACCGCAGCCGTAACTGTAGTAAATGTTTTATAGACATACGATAATTATTGAGGGTTGGAATGATTCAGACGTGGCACTACACGGGAAATGAAGGGCCCGCCGCTGTTCTTACCACATACCTGTCAACCTCAGCCAATTGCTGCCCTTTTTGAGTGACAGTAAACACAAAATGGCATCTATTTACTCACAGCAAGACATATTATGTGGAATAAAAAAGATTATTTCTGTAAAGTTATTTTATTTACCAAATAAACAACATAAACAAATCTCTCAGCATCTGTATTACTCCTTTCCCCGCCATCAGTAAATTTCATGCTTATTATACATAGAAGTGAAGGATTTTGCAGACTAGATCAGATGATCTAATGATGGTTTTATTCAGAAACATAAACTGTCATAATTTAGTTTAATTTGCAACAAAAATGTCAGTGTATCAGTTCCCATTGTCTTCATATACTATGTATGTACTTTCCTCAAATCACTGTCAAAATAAGAGTCACGAAGGCAAAGCAAATAAAAGCTTAATCGAAGACAACATTAGTACGTTGTCATCTGCTACCAGTGATCGAGACGATCCGGATTAGAAACAAAATGGTTAAGAAAAGATCTGACTTAAAAAAACAAACATTTTTAAATTACTATTTTTTTTACCACAAATTGTTGTACCGCATACACAATTTGAAATGATCAAAGAAAGTATAAAATGTGGATAAAACATAAGTTGACAGCAGAGGTGGGTAGAAACAGTTTACATTTACTCTGTTACATTTACCCGAGTAAGTTTAGGGATATTTTGTACTTCCAGGATTATTTCCATAACTATACTTTTTACTTGAGTAGATTTGTAAAGAAGAACCTGTACTCTTACTCCGCTACTTGAGGCTACATTGAACCCGTTGGGCGCAGCACAGCAGCGCAGTGGTTAGCGCATGTGCGGCACAGTTCAGAGGTGATGGGATCAAACCTTCCTGTGTGAAGTTTGCATGTTCTCCCCGTGCTTGCGTGGGTTTCCTCCGGGCACTCCGGTTTCCTCCCACATTCCAAAAACATGTATGTCAGGTTGATTGGCCAGTCCAAATTGTCCCCAGGTGTGAATGAGCGAGTGAGCTGTCTGTCTCTGTGTGCCCTGCGACTGTCTTGCAACCACTTCAGGGTGTCCCCTGCCCACTGCCCGAAGATATCTGGGATGGGCTCCAGCACCCCCGCAACTCTACTAAGCATAAGCGGTGCAGATAATGGATGGATGAACCCGTTAGGAGATACCCTCAATGTAAGTATGCGTCTGTCTGTCTCTGCTAAGGAGCACTTATTCCTCGTAAATGCTTTAAAAAATGAGGGATGAAACGCTTGAATGTTTTGAAATTCTGAAAACATCAACTGTGAAACAAAAATAAAATAACAGCTTTGGTCATGACCAATATATTGACTGATTAACCTAAACTTGAAGGTGAAATATAAAAACACTTATACTAACAAATAACATTGTGCACTGAAGTGTAAAAATGACAATAATTGAATACAATTTTGCTGCTGCTGGACCTTAGTGCAGCTTTTGACACAGTGGACCATAATATCTTACTAGAACGGTTAGAAAAACGGATTGGTCTCTCAGGGACCGTCCTGTCTTGGTTCAGATCCTACCTCTCAGATAGGACGCACTGTGTTAAATATGGCGAAATTACATCTGAGCCCTTTAGTGTTACCTTTGGTGAACCGCAGGGTTCAGTGCTTGGCCCCCTTCTTTTCAGCATTTACATGCTTTCATTAGGTGATATTATTCGCAAGTATAAAACCAGTTTTCACTGCTACGCAGATGACACTCAACTATATCTTCCGTTGGAGGAATCTCACACACTAAATTGTGGAAATTTGGAGGCCTGCCTCACTGAGATAAAAGAGTGGATGTCACTCAATTTCTTGCGTCTTATCTCTGATAAGACTAAAATGTTAGTTATTGGTCCATCTAAATGCCGTGACTTGTTCTTAAAAACTGCTGTGAACATTGACAAATGTCACATCACACAGAGTGACTCAGTTAAAAATTTCTGTGTCATATTTGACCCCGATCTGTCCTTTCAAACACATGTGAAGAAAATTCCTAGAACCGCTTTCTTCCATCTTCACAACATTGCTAAATATCGTCTTATACTGTCTCAGTCGGATGCGGAGATTATAATTCACGCGTTTGTTACCTCCCGTCTCGATTACTGTAATGCACTACTCTCCGGTCTCCCGAAGTCTAGAATCAACTTCAAGAGTCTTCAGCTGGTACAAAATGCTGCAGCAAGGCTTTTAACCAGGACAAAAAGTCCGATCACATCACGCCGATTTTGGCTAACCTGCATTGGCTCCCTGTTAGCCTAAGATTTGATTTCAAGGTTCTCTTAGTATTATACAAAATTATACATGGACTTGCTCCCTCATATCTTTCAGATCTGATTCCCCCCTATGTTCCGGTCCGAAGCCTTCGTTCTGAGAGCGACGGTCTTCTGGTGATCCTAAGAGCCAAGAAGTGTTCCGCTGGCTCAAGAGCGGTCTCCATCCGGGCACCGGTGCTGTGGAATGCTCTTCCCCCCGAGATCCGATCTGCAACCTCAGTGGAAATGTTTAAATCTAAGCTTAAAACACACTTCTACTCTATAGCATATGAATAACCTTTATTTTTCGTGGACAATATCTCTGTATTATTTGTGATCGCAACATCCTTTGCTGTCTGGTCATCCTGAAGGGGGGATGTGCGGTCCCTTCTCAAGGTTTCTTCATTTACAAGGTTTCTTCATCTTTTGTTTTTGAGTTTTCCCTTGCCCTCATGTTGGTTCCAGATCAGGGGATGGTGTAATAATAGTCTAAAAAAATAGTCCGTGTAATAACCTGTGAAGCCCTTTGAGAGTCTTTGTGATTAAGGACTATACAAATAAAATGACTTGACTTTACTTGACTTGTATAAATGAAAAAAACTAACACTTTACCTTACTTTATGATCATCTTCACTAAGAGAAAGAAAGAAACTGACTAACACGCTGCTAACTTAATGGCAATCCCTTTGATAGCTGTAGTGTTCCTATTTCCATTTTTTTTTCTTTCCAGAATCAGAATCTTGCGACATTCATGATTCATGACGCAGTTAATAGTACTTATTTTTCACACATTATTCTAAATTAATTCATTGTGCTATCTTTTTATATACTCCCTCAAAACAATGACACACACACACACACACACACACACACACGGTTAGCCAGTAAAAAATCCTGATATATTAACAAAAAAATCAATGACAAGCAGGATAGAAAACCCTCTCATTACAAGTGAATTAATAAACCACACAAACTATGTGTTAATACACGAGAAATTTTCAGGACTTACCACGATCAACACTCCAGAAATCCAACAATGGATAAATATGAGGTGTTAAAAAAATGTTAAGTCAAGCAAATCCAGAAGAATGGAAGGCAAACAGGGGTGAGTGAGGGCCAGTGGACAAGAGAGTGGCCCACAGACCAAAAATAATGCTGCCACTCTGCAGGACGCGCAAGACACCCTCAGGACCTTTTAAGGTTGCGCCATGTTTAAATTTAGAGCGCAAGGAGAAGGAGACCAGCTCCTTGGCTTACTGACCCTGGCAGCCCGAAATTGACGAGAGGAAATGTCGGCTTGTGTTATTTTACCTTTACTTTGTACACTAGAGTTAGGGCTTCAACCCCTTCCCTCATATGAGTTAAATAAATAAAGAGTTAACTATTTAACTCAAAAGAGTGAAAACATCTTCAAAACTATTGTTTTTTTATCAAGAGCACAGGTCTTGAACTCAATTTACTTGGCGGCCGCCGGAGCCAGGGTCCAGGAAAGGTGGGGATAAAAAAGTTTGGATAAAAGCGTTCCACTGTTCCCAAATATTGTTTTTTCAGAATTCCCTACATAAAATAATATCTAATAATCAGATTTAATTGGAAAATCAGTCAATCAATCAGTAAGTAATAAATGAGTCCATAATCTGCTAGGGATGCACTTAAACAGACAACGTGTTATTTAGCGCCTCCCAGTGGTAAAAAAAAACATACTTTGTTAAAATTTTTTTATGATTATTGGAATCACCTGTGCTCGCTCATTTGGCGCCAACCGCTGCGGGCCCTGATTGGCTCCCTGTCGCTATGTAAACACAGTCCTGTCACTCTCCTGTTGTCAGTTCATCTGCAAACCTCTGTTTATACAAGGCAAGACTTTTTCGACCCTGACTCCCACCTGTCCCGTTTTCGCTCCCATTTGTCTCCGGCTACGTCTACTCTCCCATCCTGGCTTACGACTCGTTTCCGACCCCGACCACGCTTTGCTCTCCCAGATTTTCCGTCCGTGACACCGGCATCGCCCGAAGTGGATCTTCCGTATTCGGATTACAATCTGATTGCGAGACCGACTTGCTTCCCGCGTCCAGCGAGCATCGGAACGCGGGCGCTGCCCTTCCTTTTTCTTTCAAAAAAATTGTGAGAAAACGTTACGCGATTGGGTCTACTCTGTGTTCTGGTCGTGACAAAAATATCAAATTGATTTTGAGATTAGCAAAAATAAACTATAATTTAAATGTGCATTTTTTAAATACCTATTTAAATTTATTTTTGATATAGTTTAAATAACATGAGCCTCACCTAGAGGAAGATTACATAGTTGTTCGCCATCTTGCAGCCACGGATACCCGAAAAAATGAAAACGGTGGCTAAAAAATGCCAAACAAATTAGTGGTCTATGGTTACTTTGGGTCACCGTATTTTGTATTCTTACTTGTCTTCTTTAGCACTCTTTTTCAGTTACACAACAGAATACAGCAACATCTACGAGTCAAATACTGTCGTTTTAAATTTCCACATCAAAGGGCCGGTGTGTAATATTTATAGCCTCCTAGTGTTATGAAAAAACATTTACTCAATAAAAAAAAAACATTGATTTGAATAATAAGCAAAAAATACATGAGCTTTCATACCAATGTAATTTTTTAATAATTATTCATAGGTCAAAAAATGTGTTTATCATTTACATAGCGGAATCCATACCCATTAGTTGCCGCCAGGTTTTTCTGGTTTCTTGCTGCTACTCTGTGTTCATTTGGCCTTGGATTTCATTTGCATTAAAAAAATAGTCAAATAAAGTTATGTTTATTTGTATAGCCCTTAATCACACAGAGTCTCAAAGGGCTGCACATGCCACAGATCATTGCAAAACACAGACTATTATTACACCATACCCTGATCTAAAACCTACATGAGGGCAAGGAAAAACTCAAAAACCTCAACCTGAGGTATATTGAAGAAACCTTGAGAAGGGACTGTACGTGAGGTAATTCCCCCTTCCAAGATGACCAGGCTGCACTGGATATTGGAATAACAAATAATACACAGATATTGTCAACATAAAATATAGGTTATTCATATGCGATAGAATTGAAGTGTGTTTTAAGCTTAGATTTAAACATTTCCACTGATGTTGCAGATCGGATCTCAGGGGGAAGAGCATTCCACAGCACCGGGAGCCCAAATGGAGAACTCTCTCGAACCTGCGGATCTCTTCTTGGCTCTTGGGATCACTAGTAGACCAGCATTTTCAGAGAGAAGGCTTCGGATCGGAACATAGGAAGAAATTATATCTGAAAGATAGAGAATCATCTAGTGTTCAAATATGACTCAATGCACCTTCAAAGCGGGGCCTCAAACTGTCATACTGAGGGTGGCAATCAGTCCCCGAGTAGCGAGGTTGAGACCCCTGATTTAGCACATCCTAGTAGTAAAAAGGAGTGAACTAGTTAAAAAACACTATTTTGATTCAATTGTTAAGCAAAGATAATTGAACTATCAAATAAACGTCCATTTGTAAAAATAACTCTTCAGTCAAGAAATTCATATCTATTTTACAAAACATGAGACTCAACTAGAGAGAGGTGACATGATTTTATGCAATGTTGTTGCTATGGGTACCCAAAGACAACAAAACCTTGCGAAAGGCTGGGCCAAAAATGAGGATGAAAGTTTCCATAATTTGTTTTCTTCGCTGTGCTTAGTAACGATTATTTTCAGTTGCACTACATTGGTGGTTCGCAACATTTTCTGTACCACGGACCAGTTTCATGTCTGACAATATTTTTGTGGCCTGAACCAATAGTAATAGTAATGATACAACAGTAATGATAACAATACCAATATAATAAAAATCCTAAATACAATGAGTATTCACTAGACCACTGCAGATCTAGATGCCATGATCTTTCATGTTTTTATCTTATCATCACACTATTTTTACTCACTGTACCACATTGTACAATGTTGTTTTGGCTGAACTATTTCCCACAATGCCCCATAAAAGTCAATGCCTTTTCCTATATCATCTACAATCCCAGTAGTACAGTGGCTAGAATTTGGCGATCTCATCACCTAATAATGATTGTAATTTACCTAATTAACCGATAATAAACCTTACAAACACAACACAGCACCTATTTACCTACAGCAAAGTATGTTTGCTCAAATGAAAACAAAGAGAATTTGTGTAAAACAGGTTTATTTTTTTACCAAATAAACAACACCAACAATTTTTCAACATATATCACAGTTCTTTCCCCACTTGCACTTCGCACTTTCACTCGCTATGTGCCCTAGTCACTCGGTTTGCGCGTTCACGTGAAAATGGGGTGTGTCCCGATACTCTCAAGTCCGAGGCAGAAGTGACCTCAAACCATGTCGTAACCACTTCAAGACCGAGGGGGCTCCCTACCTCACTTGGCGGCGAAGTGACTACCCAGAAGGCTTTGCGAATTCTCAATATCAACAAACATGCCCGGAAAGGAACCGCACAAATGTAAGTAGTTTTCCACAATCACGCATGTATTTGCAACAAAATGTATTGAGATATCTTAGTTAGACGTAAATGCAATAGAAAATCGTATTTTCGCGTTAAAACATCAACATTGCAAAATCGCTACTTTACGAAGTGCACAAATCTACCAAGGGAGCTGCCAAAAAATAATCTTCACGCTACAAACTCTAAAGTAGGATAACTGTGCAGAAAATCACGGTTCAGCCCATCCCTGTTTGTATCTTAAACGAGTCGTGCTTTTACATCTACATGGCCAGTCGCTAAAGGAGCATAGTCAGAATAACGTTCTGGACATACGCGCTTGTTTACTGCACACAATTTCGGGTGTCGTGTTTTATTTACAATATGATTATTTCATGTGAGATCAGAATGCATTAGTTTTCATCATGCATTATGAGTAATGTCTCCGAATTTCACGTGGAAATACAGTTGAAACAAATTACTATCACACAGTCCACTGCCCTCTCTGTAAACACATATTAAGTAAACTAATTACCTTCTCAAAATGTTGTCCAAATGTGGAGACAATTCTAAAGCATATGTGATGCTGGCCAATGGAAGGCTCTTACAGCCATAAGAATAACATGTCAATTTTGTGTATCTATTCACTATCAAATAATTATCCAGAACACATCCTATAATTTCTCACATCAACTTGTTGAGCATCCTATACACAGTTGTTTTTGTGCAATACACAAGCATTAAGTAATTCTTGTTTTTTCCACCCAACCTAAAGGCCAATGTAGAACGTCCCGTGGAAGAGCTGGCCACCATCACAGCTACCACGCCATCCACACCGACGGGCACGTCGTTGGCATCTTCTAATCCAGCGCCAAACCCCAAATCACCCAGAAAAAAAAGGAAGCACGATACACTCCTTGACTTTTTGAAAGCGGAGTCTGCCGGAGTGAGGAAAAGGCTCGAGGAAACTGTGGCCAAAACTGAGCGGTTCCCGTCCTTTTTGGGAAGCTCGTGGACAAATTTCCAGAACAGTGACATCCCTGCAATGTTTCCCTTTGTTTTATAAAGGGAAAATATTTTATTTTATTAAGAACTCAATGAAGTTCCAGTTTGTGTTTTCCAGTTTATGGAAGTATTGGTATATTTTTGTTACAATTTGTGACATATTATTTATTTACTATTATGTATTTCGGCGCAATGTGATTTTGTTTTTCTGAAAGTAAACTATTATTTAAACTGGAGTGATTTGTAGTTGTTTTCTGTCCAACAGTCACATAGTTCACACACAGTATCTCACATCAATCATTATGAAATAAACCACCAAGGTGTTACTCAAAATAAAGATGTTTATTGAATAGTAATGCAGAAAAGCACGGAATGCAAATGTGGGTCTGACTTCCAAAGCCTAAAACATGGCTTTTGGGCAATTTATTCCATATTAACTGTGGACAATTCTGTGTATCGTGGACCTGGGAACCCTGAAGACCCGTGACACCACACGGTAGGACAGACCGTGGGCCAGCCAGTATAGGCCCTCCAGCCATGGCCCTGTTCCCTCTTTAGCAGCTCCTGCCTTCTTGCTCAACCTTAAGTCCTGAATGAGTTTTGACTTCACATCGAACCATAAGCACAGGATGGGAACATTCCTGTCCAACCTGTCCACGCTTATGGGACAGCCACTCTGGAAAACAATAGATAACAAACAATTTGGACATAAATGTGGGCATAGATGATGTAAGCATCATGAAAAAATGTTGAAATGAGCTTTTTTATATCCAATGACAACTCTTTTGAATTAAATTCCTTATGAACTAAGGTTTTTGGGTCGTACAGGGAAGTTTGGTGACGATATTATGTCAGCTTAAGGGTCAGGTGGACTGTTCTTGTGTTTGTTTACTTTTCATCATGTCACACACTAAAGACCCCTACTATATGTCATAAAATGGCATTAAGATACTAATAAGTAGATTGCCATTTATGTCTACACAAACATAAGGTATTATGTGAACGTGCATTGTATGTTAACTTTTACTGTATTTGACCGAACGGGTCATTTTTTTTAATGAGTGTACGTACCTTGTAAAGATGAATCAGCACTACATAGCGCCGAAGCTGTCTTCAGTATAGCACATTTCTCCTCCGTTGATTGGAGACACGGAAAAGATGATGAGCTTTCAGGCAATCGGTAATAACACAGCTGTAGCGGGCATTTTTAACGTTGCACGAACTCTCCAACTGACACACCACAGGTTGAGACTCGAGTTGTTTACATGTGACGTAGACCAATACGTCACTGAGGTCTACAGCCAATTAATATTACCGCCATCTCCTGGACAGGGGTGGAACCTTGCAAGTCTTGTCCAAACCATCTCCACTTTGCACTCAACTCGCGGAGGGCACTCCTCTATCGAGGGACCTCACTGGAGGGTTCTCAGGGCCGAGTGAGAGAAATGGGATTGGGCCATGGTGTCACTTATTACACATAGCCAGTGTTGGGAAGGTCGTCGTTATAAATAACGTTATTGTGTAATGGCGTTATTTTTTTTTTTAGTAACGAGGTAATCTAAATCATTCTTTTTTCCCGCCATTGCATGCCTTTACTGTTACTGACGGTCAAAAGCAATGCGTTGCTTTGGCTGCAGAACGTCAACGTTCCCCCGCAAACCTCAGCAGAGTTGTTTACGTCACGTCTTTTCAGATCATGAAGACATTCAAAATAGTGACTACCAGATAGTAAGATAGTGATTTTGAATATGGTGTTCACTAATATACCAAAAGAAAATGCAAATGAAGGCTGAGTCGGGTTTAGAAGTGAAGGAAGGGAGCCGTCTCTCCACCAATCAACAGCTGGTTCCCTCTGAGATGCCTTTTTTCTCTTATGGTCTTGGTCAGTATGCATTATTCTAGATTCTGTGTTGTTGACTTTAAACCTTGTTGAGCATTAAAAAAAAGTAGTTTTGTATTTTATCTTCTTTTCGTAGATTTATAAATATATTAATTTTATTTCCTGTGTTTTTATTATTATTGTGTTTATACAAAAATGTCAAGTTTATTCGTTTTCTTTTATCCCTCTTTTATTTTTTAATTTAATGTATTAAACTCACTTCATATTGTTTACTGCTCAATGATATTTTATGATATTGTTTACTGTTTATATTTGTTGCATTCAAGTGTAGGATAAATCTTTTGCTGATGAGGTGCAATAAATATTAGGTTCCAAAACACAACTACCTGTCTGTTCTCCTCTATTCCACTGACTTGATACTGCTCAGAAAATTTCAAATTCTTTGAAATACAACTTCTTTTTAAAGTAACATAAATAGTTACTTTCCTTGGTATTTTTACTTTAGAGTAACTCAGTTACTAACTCAGTTACTTTTTGGAAGTAATGAGTAACTGAAATCAATATTTTTTTTTAAGTAACATGCCCAACACTGTACATAGCAGTATTTAATGATAAAGAAAAGTATTTAAAAAATAAAATGAAATGTGTTCTATCGTATTAAGTTCTGTTATAATGTACTGTATCAATAAAATATTGTAGTATAAAGCCAGACAGCAGCAATACTGTGGCAGGATCATTTTAACATTACAAAAAAAAACTCTTCTCATCCCAGCCACCACCTCTTTGACCTGTTGCCCTCTGGTAGGTGCTGCAGGTCCCTTAAAACATGGACAGGTTCAGAGGCAGTTTCTTCCACAGGTCCATCAGCACCCTAAACAAGCGCAAAACTGGGAAAATACATACAGTGCAATTTATTTGGGACTTTTTTTTAAATATTATTGCACTATTTTCAATGCACTATTGTTACATAATGTTATTATAATGTAGGGTTGTTTCTAAGTCAAGTCAAGTCAAGTCAAGTCATTTTTATTTGTATAGCCCTAAATCACGAAGAGTCTCAAAGGGCTTCACAGATTATTACACTATATTACACAGACTATTTTTCAACCGACGAGAAGAGTAGGTTATTCATATGCTATGGAGTAGAAGTGAGTTTTAAGCTTAGATTTTAAAATTTCCAATGAGGTTGCAGATCGGATCTCAGGGGGAAGAGCATTCCACAGCACCGGTGCCCGGATGGAGAACGCTCTTGAACCAGCAGAACACTTCTTTGCTCTTGGGATCACCAGAAGACCGGCAGTCTCAGATCGTAGGCATCGGACCGGGACATAGGGGCAAATTAGATCTGAAAGATAAGAGGGAGCAAGTCCATGTATGATTTTGTATAATACTAAGAGAACCTTGAAATCACATCTAAGGCTAACAGGTAGCCAATGCAGGTTAGCCAAAATCAGTGTTATGTGATCATACTTTTTTGTCCTAGTTAAAAGCCTCGCTGCGGCATTTTGTACAAGCTGAAGAGACTTGATTCTAGACTTCGGGAGACCAGAGAGTAGTGCATTACAGTAATCGAGACGGGAGGTAACAAACGCATGAATTATAATTTCCGCATCCGACTGAGACAGTATTGAACGGATTTTAGCAATGTTACGAAGATGGAAGAAAGCGGTTCTAGTAATTTTCTTTACATGCATTTCAAAGGATAGATCAGGGTCAAATATGACACCTAAATTTTTAACTGAGTCGCTCTGTGTGATGTGACATTTGTCAATGTTCACAGCAGTTTTTGAGAATAAGTCACGGCATTTAGATGGACCAATGACTAATATTTCGGTCTTTTCAGAGTTAAGACGCAAGAAATTGAGTGACATCCACTCTTTTATCTCAATGAGTCAGGCCTCCAAATTTCCACAGTTTAGTGTGGGAGATTCCTCCAACGCAAGATATAGTTGAGTGTCGTCTGCGTAGCAGTGGAAGCTGATATTGTACTTGCGAATAATATCACCTAATGGAAGCATGTAAATGCTGAAAAGAAGGGGGCCAAGCACTGAACCCTGCGGAACACCACAGGTAACATTAAAAGGCTCAGATGTCATTTCGCCATATTTAACACAGTGCGTCCTATCTGAGAGATAGGACCTGAACCATAAGAGGACGTTTCCTGAGAGACCAATCCATTTTTCCAACCGTTCTAGTAGGAAATTGTGGTGCACTGTGTCAAAAGCAGCACTAAGATCCATCAGCAGCAAAAGTGATGAAGCGCCAGAATCCATTGCCAGTAGGAGATCATTTGTTACCTTGATCAGAGCTGTCTCAGTAAAGTGGTTAGCCCTGAATCCTGATTGCATAGATTCAAAAAGGTTATTCTCGGATATGAAATCATTCAGCTGCTGTGCCACTACTTTTTCAAGTACTTTAGAAAGGAAAGGTAGGTTTGACACAGGTCTATAATTACTTAAGATTTCTGGATCAAGGTTGGGTCGTTTCAGTGTGGGTTTAATAACGGCGGACTTAAAAGCTGTTGGAACTACACCTGAGGAGAGTGATATGTTTATAATATTTAGAACTGAAGGTCCAAGGACGCCAAAAAGACTTTTAATAAGTGAACCTGGGAGCGGGTCGAACTGGCAAGTTGTCGGTTTGGCCGCATTCACCACCTGTTTGAGATCATCAAGTGACAGTTCACTAAAACTGGACAATTTCCCTGGACAGCCACCCTGTCGTGCCTTTGTAGATTTCAGCCCTTTAATATGTGTGGTATTAATAATATCTTTGCTTTGTAAATATGTTGCCTTTTTATCCTGAAATATTTTGTTCTATTTTTCCTCCTTGAAGTCTTTATTACAGTGTGCCATGTCTAATCTCGTTACGTACAATGTTTCACAGCGTTGACATCAATGACAATAAAGACATTTCAATTACAATCCATATTCAGAGGGATTTATGGTAAAAATGACGTCATCAGTTTGTAATTCATGCCTCAGGACAGACAGGTGAATATTTAGTTGGCAGCATGGCGGGGCAGTGGTTACCGCGTGTACGGCATATTTCTGAGGTCGTGAGTTCAAAACTTCCTGAATAAACATTTAATGAATGGTTGAAGCGCGTGTTAACTCCGTAATAGTGTCAGAAACTGTCCCATTCGCTCGAGCCTACATTAATTTATTGTTTTTTATTTTGAACATTAAACCTTGCTAATTTTCAAATTTTAAAGCCAGCAATTTCTTTACGTTAAACGGATGTTAAATTATTTATTGTATTTATTGTTAAAAGTATGTAGTTGAATTCTCTTTGAAACAAAACAGATCTAGATCCCTTTATTTTCTCCTGTTTCGACATTGATTAAATTAAAAAACCCGGAAGTGAAACATAGCTCGCTCCGATTTTGATTGGTCTGTTTGGTAAACAGGAAGCCAGCAGTGCTAGTCCCGCCCTCTCAAAATTAGCAAGAAGATTGTCGTCTGTGCGTGACGAGATATTTTAAGTCTATATTTCAAGGTGCGTCTCTCTTTGTAAAATTGTATTCAATTAATCTCGTATTGTAAAGTTAATTTCTGCCTTTTGATGCCATCTCCGTAAGCGACCTAAATAGGTCATCGTAGCAAGCTAAAAGCACTGAGATAACGGTGCAGCGTCATTATTCAATGAACGAGTTGTTGTGGAAAATATAATTTGTATATTAAGTTAAATCCTTCAAATATTCTCATTTTGGGCATTCTTAATAGCTCATTTCATATCAATAAACTGAAACACCTTATTAAAAGTCTGGACTCTATATGGAACGTCATACATTTTACAGGGGTGTCAAACTCGTTTAAGCTCGGGGGCCACATGGTAGAAAAAAAACATTCTCCCGGTGGCCGGACTAATAAATGAATAACATGAAAAGTGTTCCTTCAAAAGTGGGCCGGGGGTCTTTTTGATTCTAAAACTATTATTGAGGATTTTACATTTGATATCTATTACAAAAAATAGTTTAAGTTTCTTCAGGCTTCTGCAGATACCCAGGTGCTTTTTTTTAATTTAAGATTTCTCGTATTGCTCCAAATAACGTTTCCATGGCTTTTCATCATCTCATCTCATCAGCTACACCACTTATCCTCAGTAGGGTCGCGGGGGTGCTGGAGCCCATCCCAGCAATCATCGGGCAGTGGGCAGGGGACACCCTGAACTGGTTGCCAGCCAATCGCAGGGCACACGGGGACAGACAACTCACTCGCCCATTCACACCTAGGGACAATTTGGACCGGCCAATTCACCTGAAATGCATGTTTTTGGAATGTGCCCGGAGGAAACCCACGCAAGCACGGGGAGAACATACAAACTCTGCACAGGAAGTCTGGAGTTGGATTTGAACCCACGCAGGAGGTTCCCAAGACATGAACTGTGCCGCACATGCGCTAACCACTGCCCCACTGTGCTGCCCATGACTTTTATTTTAAGTTAAATACTGTCTGGATGGGTTTCCTCAATGTTCTCTGGTTGGATAATGGTAATCAGCAAATACACATGAGGGAGTAGTTCTACGTTTGGCAACATCCAGTGGACATATCTAAACCTGCAAGTCATTCTTTGACATAAAGCAGCTCATTTTTCTCTTGTGCTTCTCTCAGTATTGTAAATGATGTGGTGGGCCATGAGTTTGAAACATTTGCTTTACATATTTTTTCAACAATCAGGTTGGAAGAAAATGTCTCTTAGCATCAATTGCAATATTTATTCCTTTCCGGTAGAAAATGAAGAGAAGATCTTCCTTTTATAAGAAGGAATTCCTTTCATGGCCTCCTATTTTCTAAAATTATTTTTTTTAACAAATCTATTTTAATTCAATACTGGTTCCCAAATTATTAATAGGGCTGGACATCTGTATTCCATAATGGACTTTACAAAAAATTACTATACAGAATACCTGGGTTACCTGACAACCATGTGAAAGGGCAATTTCTCCTGGTACCTGTATGTTTTTTAGGCAGAGCTACCAAACACTAAGAATCTTTGGTAGTTTATCACACCAGTTAATAGCAAATTATTGAGATTCTAAAATAATATTCAAAATTTGTGAAGTAATGTTTAATTTTACAAATATGTTTTTTGTTACAAATATTTAACTGTTATGGCCTTACGAAATGTATACAATAAAGGTATTAATGATCGCTAATGGGATGTTTGTAATATATTTAAGTAATAACATGGTCTATGAACTACTTTCAACCTAAAAATTGTGCTTTTAAGGGTACAGTGTGTTTTATTTGACCACTAGATGCAACAGGAAACGTGCTCAAAAGACCAAGGAAGAATACAAACTAGGGAGACTCAAGTGACCAATCTGCACAATTTTTCATTTAATTATTTGCTCAACTTTTTGTGAGGTTTCTGCTTTTGGGTAGCTAATGAAGTAAAATAGCAGACAATTACGCTTATAATTATGCCGTAAACTTCTAATTTCCAGGCCGCAAAGTGTTCCGAACTTGGCTTCTTGCAAAATAATGTATTGCAGGGGTCTCTAACATGGGGCCTGTTGGCACCAGGGTGCCAACTAAAGACAGCTGAGGTGCTTGCAGATAGCTCACTAGTGCTGGGTCATTGTGATTTTCGAGTTAAATTAGTTTTTTAGTGGTTGAGTGAGTCTATTTAACCCTACTTACACCCTGTAATAACATAGTTATTTTAAAAACGCATATCAAACTAGGTGCCCTTTGTGGTGATTAGTAGTAAGTAGTAATTAGTAGCTCTCAGACCCCTGATTTATTATAACATTTAACTCCTGTTACGTATGACGACGCGAGAGAAACAAGTTTTTAGCCATGCTCGAACAGGTAAGACATGTTCGACACATTTCGCTCTAAGGCAGAAACTCAATGACAGTTTATTGCAAGGTGCATCCAAATTCCTTAAAGCTTCAGTCCAACATAGTTGATAATCTCCTCCACTGAAGAAAGATTCATATCACACTCAAATCAACATTTAAACTTGCATATTAAGGCAGGGGCCTCACAATATCGTCCAGTGGGCTTCATTAGGCCCTTGGGCATCATGTTTGAGACCAAATGCTATTGGGAAAATATTTTCCAATTGTGAAAATTCTCTATACATTCTGAAATACAATTGTCAATATTTGATAACTTTTTAAGTTTCAAAGAAGTGAGGGACCCCACTATGATTGAGAAAATGTGCTTGCTTATTGCCAATGTGTGCATTCCAGGACAAAGGGGAAGATTTGGAGTGGCCAAAATGTCAAGCAAAAGGGCCAAGGGGAAGAACACCAAGAAGCGTCCTCAGCGCGCCACCTCTAATGTCTTCGCCATGTTTGACCAGTCCCAAATCCAAGAGTTTAAGGAGGCCTTCAACATGATCGACCAAAACAGGGACGGCTTCATCGACAAGGAAGACCTGCATGACATGTTGGCATCTCTAGGTAAACCAAAGACACAGGAATATAACTTACCGTACGTGCCTTATTATCCGGTGCGCCTTATATGCAGAGAAAGTTGAAAATGTGTTAACATATTTGTGCAATTATTGACCCAACTACAAATTATTCTTGACCACAATTGCTAAACAATAATGACAACGGTAAGAGATTCAGATAGCAATGGTAAGAGCACCAAAACATAACCACCAGGCAGGTAGGGACATGGATGGTTATTACCAATCGCATAAAATTGTTATGATGGCAAAATGAAGCCCTGCGGTAAAATGCTACACACACACACACACACACACACATACAAGGGCTTCAAGATGATTCATTTCCTCGACTCCGCCGTCATGTGGACACAAAATTATATAACATGCTTGGTGCATGCAATTAAAAGGTGCAGTGTAACACATGAAGAGTATTTTAACATGGATGTCTCTGTTAATTTGTCGATGTCTGTCCTTGTGCGACAAGTGAAAATGTAAAAAAGGGAGGGAAATTAAAGTTTTATTTAACCCAGTCAATGTTGGATGTTATATATATATATATATATATGCATTCATTGGAAAATGTTAAGAATGTTTGAGTCACGTTTGTCCTCCAACAGAAACCATATCATTTTCCATTATCAAACATTTTTGAAAAAGCTTCATGGAGCCACTAGGGAGCACCAAAGAGCTGCACGCTTGTTGCCGACCTCCTATCTAGTGGATAGGATCAACCATCCTCCCCGCTGCGATAGGGTTTGACTCCGTGGCATCCGATGTTGTGCAATTGTGATCAGTAATATATTCTCACTGATCAATCGATGCACACATACAGTACTTTTTTTGTGCATCCTAGCCCTTACTGTAGTTTTAATTCCGTGCACCTTATCCTGGTGTGCCTGATATTAGAAAAAATATTATTAACTATTTTTGGGGAAGTGCGCCTTATTGTGAGGAAAATCCGGAAATGAAAGATCTATAATCGCTGTTGATTTGCTTTAGGTAAAAACCCCACTGATGACTACCTAGAGGCAATGATGAACGAAGCCCCCGGTCCCATTAACTTCACCATGTTCCTCACCATGTTTGGGGAAAAGCTGAACGGCACTGACCCCGAGGATGTCATCCGCAATGCTTTTGCCTGCTTCGACGAAGAAGGAACTGGTGAGTATGTCTGAAAACCATAATGCAATGTTTCACAACCTTTTTTGAGCCGAGGCGCACTTAATTGAAACATCTAAAAAATGTTTGCAATTTAATTCCGTCACCAGTTTCATCACACAGACGCGTAATGTCACAATCACAGCCCTGCCCATTGGATACCTCACTATATTTACGAACAAAGTAAAGGGTCTATTGTACTGTAAAATCCGGACTATAAGATACAACTTTTTTCCCCAAGCTTTCAACCCTGCAGTTTATACGATGATGTGGCTGATATATGCATTTTTTTCTAACAGCCACCAGGGGCGCCCAAGGGTACACTTAAGATAAGAGCGAGACAGGTGGAATATATGTGTCGAGAATGACGCAAGTCTAATGTAATTTCGCGCTCCAAGCATGAATAAAACTAGCATGAAGAGACCCTCATCGTGGAAAAGGTGTCAAATTGAAAGGGGGGCGCTAACTACCATATTGGGAATCATTTTACGAGTCAGGTTTTTTGTAAACGGAAATAATGTGGCGAAACGAAAGGATTACAAAGAGCAATGTCCAACAAAGCAGAAATGTTTAAGGCGGATTCTTATTTATCTGTCGCCATTATCGTGTGTTTTGAAGTTAATATTTTATACCGTTGGATTGTCTTTGATGTAACAAAGCCATTTTCGCGGACATACAAAGAAATTGAAGGCGGCCAGGGTATGTAATGGTGAGTTACGCCAGCTCTATTGTTTTTGGGTATCTTGTTTCAGACTGATCGTGATGTTTTGCTAAGGAGTATGTTTTGAAATGGTCCCCATATTTTGAATCCCAAGAGTTTAAGCGTACCAATGGTATGTGGCATGGTGTATTTCAGTGACTGGTGACATCGTCTAGACACATATTTGTTTATCAAAAATCCAACGGTCTGCTGAGCTAAGGCCGCCCCAATGTTAAGGGGTTAAGGTACCGTATATTATTTAAAACCCTTTCAGTCTGCCATATTTCTTTGTAAATATCTCGTGCTTCAACGTGGGCACGTGCGGCTTATAGTCGGGTGCAGCTTATGTATGTACAAAATGTTTTTTCCTTTGAAAATGTGCTGGGTGCGGCTTATAATGAGGTGCGCCATATAGTCCGGATTTTATGGTAAATATTTTGGAATAAACAAAACTCCACAGCTTACTGTGGAGTTTTGGCTTTGCATACACTTAAATTGGAAAGTCTCAGAGATCACTGTGGTTTTATTCTATCCCAGAGTCAGATGTATTTGTATCTGGCTCGCGAGCCATACGTTCCTGACCTGTTCCACACGAAAGGGTAGAAACGATAAAGGAAGATAATTTAAGACAAAAAAAAAGCCAAACTAAATACAGAAACTTTATTCTTAATGATTAAAGGTGGGGTGCGCAGTTTGAGGTGTCCTAAAGAAGTTTAAAATGAATTACTTTTGCATCTGCCAAAGTTGAGTCCTCTACAGTGTTTTCAGTTCCAACCCAATTAGGTATAAGATGGTGATTCCATGCTGTTCCTTCAGGTATGATCCAGGAGGAACAGTTGCGAGAGCTGCTTACCACAATGGGCGACAGGTTGACGGACGAAGAGGTGGACGAGCTCTTCCGGGAAGCGCCCATCGACAAAAAGGGCAACTTCAACTACGTGGCGTTCACGCGTATCCTCAAGCACGGCGCCAAAGACAAAGACGATTAGCCAACTACCACTCGGGGAGTTTCCTTGTGTATACTTATTTACTGTTGTGTGTTTTGTATAGCTCACTGGAAGGTTTTCATGTAGCTGCTTCTTGCTCATTTGCACATCACTGAGTCTTTTAAGTTGAACATGTGGATGTTGTTAAAAACTGTATTTACTTTGACTAATAATTAAAAACGATCATCTCTTGAAGTAATAGACAACTGAATGCCAATTTGACTTTTTTCATACCCAATGTCGGGAGTAACGAGTTACATTTTTTTTTTTTTCCAAAAACGGAATTACTGTTTCCGGTTCGGGTACTGTAAAGCATTATTAATTAAAAAAAATGTAACTCGAATATTATTAATACATGGCGTGTGAACCTACTAGTTATCATAAACAGGTCACGAATTTGGATGTCATCTCATCGGTATCTGTTCTGCCTTTGTTCAGGATGAGTCATTTAACCCTGAATCTGCCATCAACACACCGCTTATCATGTCATTGAAGCGGAGTTGGTATGTTTATATGGTTCTACAAAGTACCATTCAATACGGTCACAACCACAGAGCGCAATAAATTCTCCCTACTGTATATAATCCCTTTTAAGCCACATTTACAAGTATAAGAATAAAATAGTGAAATGAATGGGTTAGTACATATGCCCATATTTAGTTGCGTGTCACACGTGGGGAATTGTAGGCATCCCATGTATCTGGAACAAAAAAATCAAATGGGGAAACCGTTGGCACAGAATTTACCGTAGAGGAATGCTGAAATTTGGTCTGTATAGTTAATTTTGAAATACACTACGCCAGGTAAAAAAGAAAATATCTTGGGCTGTACTCCGCAACGCAGGATGAAATCTTCCGAGTGGTTTCCGAGCCCAGAGACATCAGGGATATGGAGTTTCCATCTAAGTGTTCATTTGCAAGCTCTCAAGATCACACAAGACAAAAAATATGAAGGGTTCACCGCTTCCACAGCTTGGTGTACACATTTCTTTTGTTAAATGGCCATTTTTAGCCGTTTTGGGTGGTCGCCTTTAATACAAGTATTAGGTTGATTTGTAATAAGTTACTTTCAGAGTAACGCCCTACATTTGTGCCAGTCGGCTTTATTTGCCCAAGACACACAACAGGAAATGGTGCCCCTACGACCCTAGTGGTTAAGGGGTAACATGGAATTAGTACCGGTAACTAGAAACCTTATCAATGACTTTTTTTCTGTAACGCTCCCATCACTGCTCATAACCATAGTTTTTGTGATTGAAAACGTGCAAAATAAAAACGAAAATTGAAAGGGCATTTTTGTCAAAATAAAAAATGTTATTAAAAAAAGAACGAGTGTAGAGACATATGTAAATGTTGCTGACATCAAATTCCATTGATGACGATTTTGCTAAATTAAGTTTAAAAAAAAAAAATTGCAGTCACTTTAAGTCTAATTTTCATGTTTACTATTATTTTTCCAGGATATAATAGGCGTAAAATTGCCGACATGACAAAAAAATGTACTTAATATTTTTTCCCCTTAATTTTAAACGTAATTTATAATACCACTTATTTAAACCTGTAAATATTAACGTACACCTCAAAGATAGCTAAATTGCCGTGATTTGTAATTGGGGGCAAAACTGTTCTTGGTAAAACATAAGCTATATTATTAATTAAGAAATGTCGACCTAAAAAGAAAAGAAAATACAGTAGAGTTAAACAACTGAATTAATATCAAGATATCACGTTAGCGAAATGTACAGGCCAGGAATATTTTCATTCTGAGCAGTAGTGCTTTGCCGGCATCTTGTGGCATTTACGAGTAATTACAAGCCTGAGTAGGGTTGACGTCGTTAATTATAAAACTAATTTCAAATCTATCATTGAAAACGTGTAATTTTACAGTGGTTTGTTTTTTTTTTTTGTCTTTTTTTCGTCACAAATGTAACATAAAACTTTAAAATAGAATTTTACGGTCAGACAGAGGTAGGGCATGGGTAAGGTTGGGCCAAATTTGAGTTTTCCACACAAAAAAATTTGATAAGATGTCATGATTTGCCCATTGCCCTCACTTGTGCCCACTCGTTTGGCTCCAGCTGCTGCTTGTTTCCTGATTGGTTCCCCTCCTAATTAAACTCAACTCTCTCATTCACTTGTCAGTCTGTCAGCGAAACTCCGCACTGGCAAGGCAAGCATTTTTTGACTCTGGCTCCCCTTCTGTATTCTTTATCGATCCCCTGTCCCTGGCTTCCCGATCGTCTTCGATTACCTGACTTGTTCTCTGATCACGCTCCAATCTCCCGCTTGTTTCCGCCCTCCGACCACGCTCCGATCTCGTGGGCTTCCTGCTTCTCCTGACAGCAATCGCCGAATCGCTGCCGTCGGTTTTCCAACACCTGACTTCTCAGCTTCCGCAATAAAGCTTGGTGTGAAACGTTTCGCGTTTGGGTTAGGTCATTAGAACGTTCCACTGTTTTCGAATACATATATATACACATATACACACATTTATTCTACATATAAGTACTAATAATAACATTAAAAATAAACAATTAGTAATAAATTAATCTATATGTTTGCGTTGGCTGCACCTCAATGAAAGGGACCGTGTGTATTATTTGAGCAATTGGTGTCACCGTATTGTGTTTTGCAACCGAAAAATTGCTTCAAAGGACAAGGAAAAATACAAAATACAGAGACTCAAAATGCAACATTTTTCTCATTTTTGCAGGGCACTCAGTGAAGAAGAGAAAAAAAGGGAGAAACAGAAAATAACATGAATAGCAGAAAAAAGGAATAAAAGAAAAAATCAAGGGAAAACCAAGAAGTGAAGAAAAGGGAACAAAACAGAAGAAGGAAAAAAGAAAATGGAGAAGAAAAAAAGACTGTTTTTTGAAGGCAACCCTGGCACAGCAAGTTGGCCGACAATGTCAGCTCCAGGTGAGCCTCATGTTATTACAAAATATGCACATTTCCTGACATACAAGTACAGTGGTACCACTACTTATGATTTTAACTGTATAATGAAACACTTGTAAATCAAAGCACATTTTCCCATTGAAATGAATTGAAACGGAATGAACAAATGCAAGCAAACCCCTACTGAATTAAATGCAACTTCCCTGTAGGCACACTAATGTTCAGTCAACGTTCATAAATATACCAAATAGTATAAATAAAGCAAGAAATACGGCCAAACATTTGCAAAAAATGAAGTAAATGTACCGTACAAAGCTTTTTTGCCAAAAAATGAATACAAATAAAATGAACAAACCCCAACAACAACCAAATGTAAAAAAAAATTGTTAAGTGTATTGGCACACTTTTCCGGTTGCTGGACTCATGAAATAGTGGCTCAGGGGTTGTTGTCTCTGTTTGGATCTCAGATTTCTTTTTTTAAATGTCTCAGACTGTTTTAATCGAACATCTCCATTGACCATCCACTTTTGGCTTTACTGGGATGTCTTTTTGTGATAAAGGCCTGCAGTTTTACCCAGCAGGCGCAGGTTCCCTTCATTTCAGCCGTGGTGATTGTGTCCCCAGCGAGCTCATAAGGAGCTTTTCCATATCTTCATTTATTGCCGTCCTACGACTTGATAAAATCATGACACCCTTCACTGTCAGCCCGGGTGGTTGCAACCAATGAATTAAAGGACTATATTATTTGGCAATTTAATGCAGGAGGTTGCAAGGGTCTCACCTACACAGGATGCTGTAAGTGCATACCTGCGCCAACCCTGAGTGGTAGTGTCACTAACATAGGAAAGGAAACCTGATTTTAGTCAGACGCCAACTTCTTATACCGAAACATTTGTAAGATGGATCGAGCATAACGAAGTACCACTTTATTTGAAAAAAAAAAAAAAAAAAAAAAAAATCCACAAATATATCATAGTTCATGTATTTTTTCTTATTTTCTTTCCAATCAATATTGTTTTAAAGCGATGTTCTCTTACCAATATGAGGTGCTGAATAATGAACCTTGTCCCTTAAAACTCTTGTATTAAGGCGAGGACCTCAAACTGTCATCCTGCTGTGGCAATTGGCCCAAGGGCCTCAAGTTTGAGACATCTGAATTAGACAGTTGAAAAAAAAATGTTTGTTGGTAATATTCAAGACTTTGTGGAGTAATTGCAAAAATTTAAGTGACATTCAACTCACACCTCGCTTCAGATCGTTTGAATATGTTTTAATAAAATACGGACTGCTGTCCGCCAAGGATCGCTTTTGTTTTGCGATTTGACACCCACGTTAAAGCTGGCATGAGATAACAAGTACACTGCAATCACTCATAGCAACAATACAACGGCGCCTTGAGATACGAGTTACATTTGTTCTGGGAAAATGCTCATAAATCAGGTCGACTCTCCCAATTGAAATGGACATGCTCCAAAAATATTGATTGATTGATTGAAATATGATTTTAATATTGAACTATTCAAAATCATTGAAACAGCTTGTGCATCAGGTCACTCATATCTCAGGGGCACAAACGATTAATAAATATATATATAACTGAGGTCCACTTTAGACTATTTGCTCACGGAGCAATAAAAAACATCAGTGATATGTCTTCAGTCAGCCAGGGCCAGATTTTTGGACTGGATCTTTGTCAGGTGGTCTGATATGCAAGCCTCCATCTTGTCACACTGGGCCAAGAAGTCCTGAGGTGAGGACATTTAGATTGTCAGCAACACTGGCGGAGAGATCGTTGGCCAGTGAAAGAAAGTAGAGGTAAGATCTTAAGCCTGACCCCGACCCGAATATCGGCCCGAGAAAGAGAGAGGGGAAAAACGCTAGGGAATGAGCGAGAGAGAAAGCGAGAAAGAAAGAAATGAAGAGCAGGATGAGAAAGAGAGAGAGAGAAAAGGATAGAGAAAAGAGTAAGAAATAGAGAGAGAAAACAAGAGAGGGCGGGAAAGATTAAGAGAAATAAGGGTGACAAAGAGAAGGAAAGGCAGAAAAAAGGAGAGAAAAAGGAAATACAAAAAGAGAGAGACACCAAAAGAGAAAAAGAGGGCGATAAAGAAAATTAGAATGACTGAGATGGAGAAAGAGCGGAGTGAGATGAAAAGAGAAAGTCAGAAAGAGAGAGTGAGTTATAGAAAAAAGGAAAAAGAGATAAAGACCCCAAAAGAATGAAAGGAAGAGAAAGAGAAAAAGGGGCGAAAGTGAGAAAGCTAGAAAGAGAAAGAGAGAGAAAGAATAAGAAAATGACAGACGGCGTTCAAATTTTCCTGTCAACTCTTGAGAAAATCTGTCAATAATGGAAAATTGTCAGTTAATGTAACCTCTCCAGACGCAGAAGTATAAATTATGTAAATGTTAAACTTGAGAGTTTGGCTTTAATGTGTTATCATGAGTCACCTCTCCTCCTTCTGAGTCATCAAAAAATGTGATATTTCGGATTTGCTTTAGGCTCGGTCCTACAAACCAAGTCAATTGGTTGGGCTCGGGCTGGGTTGGGCTTAAATACCTCAGGGTCTGAGTCGGGTCAAAATTTTTAGGCCTGATCTTACCTCCAAAAAAAGGCACTCACCTGCACTGTCTTCACGAGCCCCCTTTTCTTCTGACGGCAGTCGATGAAGTTATCCGGGATGCTCTGCAGGCAAAAGGAAATGCATAAGTCAAATTTTAAGGAACAGTTACACACATTTTTTGGATTCAAATACAATTTCTGCAATTACCAGAGCATCAATCTGCTCCAGGATCTTCATGAACTGCTCAGCCATGACTTTCACTCTGTGGTCCAGTTTACCTAGTGCGTCAGCCTGAAGATCTTTGGCCAGGAAGCCCTAAAAGAACATGATGTTATATATAGAATAGAATAGAATAGAATAGAATAGAATAGAATATACCTTTATTGTCATTGTTACAAATAGGGGTTAACATAGTGTGACAACGAAATTGGGCATGACACTCCAGGTTCACACATTCACAGTGAGGTAAAAAGCCAAGAAGATAAAGGAAAAGAGACGATAAGGTTATAAAACAAAAAGGATAAGGCTATAGTTATAATTTACATGATATTTACACAAGAAATGTCGGCATGTAGGATGTTACATACAGTTGTATCGTAATACAGTTGGTATCGTAAGGGTTGTGCAATTTTGCATTTGGTGCAAAAGTCATCATAGTGCAAAAAACAGTCAACATATGCATTGGTGCAAACATAGTCATCATAGTGCAGAAAAAAAAAGGTCCACATTGTGCAAGGTGAGCAGTAAACATAGTGCAGTCAATATGTGCAAGAACATAGACATGAGTACCATTTTACATTTGTGTGAGGTAGTGTTTTTGCAAGAGTTTTTCAGTTTTTTGTGCGGTGTCTGTTTAGGGTGGTAATGGCTGTGGGGAAGAAACTGTCTCTGAGTCTGTTTGTTTTTGCTTTGTGTGACCTGTAGCGCTTGCCGGAAGGCAGCAGGTCGAAGAGGTGGTGGTCGGGGTGAGAAAAGTCCTTGATGATGTTTTCTGCTCTGCTGAGGTAGCGAGTGCAGGCAACATCCTCCAGACTGGGCAGAGAGCAACTGACGATTTTCTGGGCTGTTTTGATGACCCTCTGTAGCGTTTTCCTGTCTGCTGCTGTACACTCAGCATACCAAACCGTAATGCAGTATGTTAGAATGCTCTCCACTGTGGCTTTGTAAAAGGACACCTGCAGCTGTTGTTTTAGATTATTTTTCCTGAGCACTCTCAGGAAATGCAGTCGCTGCTGGGCCTTCCCTATCACCGCTCAGGTGTTTGCAGACCAGGAGAGGTCGTCGGAGATGTGCACACCCAGAAATTTGAAGGAGTGGACTCTCTCTAAGCAGTCTCCTTTTATGATGAGTGGTTCTGGATTACTGCCATTCCTTCTGAAGTCCAGTATCAGTTCTTTTGTTTTTGTGGTGTTCAGTATGAGGTGGTTTTCCGAACACCACGTTGAAAGTGACTCCACCTCATCCCTGTATGCCTCCTTGACCCCTTCAGAGATGAGGCCGATCAAGGTGGTATCGTCGGCGAACTAAATGATAGTGTTTGTGGGGTGGGTTGGTGAGCAGTCGGAGCGGTAGAGGGTAAAAAGCAGGGGGCTCAGTGCACAACCTTGGGGGGAGCCAGTGTTCAGTGTTAGGGTGGGAGAGACGTGGTTACCAAGTTTCACGGACTGTGGGCGGTTGGAGAGGAAGTCCATTATTCAGTGGCAGATGGAGGGAGAGAGTCCTAGGTGTGTGAGTTTCTCCACCAGGATCTCCGGGATAATAGTGTTGAAGGCTGAGCTGAAGTCCAGAAAGAGCATTCTGACGTAGCTCCCCCGGTGGTCAAGGTGTTTCAGCACGGTGTGAAGTGCTGTGTTTATGGCGTTGTCAGTGGAGCGGTATGCCATGTAGGCTAACTGGTTGGGGTCCAGTGTGAGTGGCAGGGAGTTTTTGTGCTGGGACACTAACCTCTCGAAGCACTTCATGACCACAGGCGTAAGAGCGACAGGCCTGTAGTCGTTGAGGCTTTCCACTGCTGACTTTTTGGGGATGGGAATGATGATGGAGGTTTTGAGGCAAGGTGGGACGGTCGCCTGTGACAGGGACCGGTTGAAGATAGACAGAGTAGACAACCTACTCCTGAGCCAGAAAACCAGCAAGTTCTGTACCAACTCTGGTTTAAGTTATTTGCACCTTCTCTAAAGTCTCCGGTTCCTCTATCATTTGCTACAAATCGCAAGTTATACTCATATCAATGAGGGGGCTGAGGGACAGACAGAGATGGCCGGATCCAACTAGGTGTTTGATATTACTGTACACACGGTCCAGTGTTTTTCCCCTGGTTGCTCAGTCCACGTATTGAATGAATCTGGTAAATACAGTCCTTAAGCATGCCTGATTAAAGTCGCCGGCGACAATAAAAGCTCCGTCGGGGTGTGCAAGCTGCTGTTTATTGATAGCAGCGGGCAGGAGAAACGTAAACAGCAATCACAATGACCACAGTTAGCTCTCTCGGTAGAGAGAAGGGTCCACACCATACTGCTAGAAACTCTGTATCGAGTGAGCAGTGTGTGTCAATGATTCGGCTGTTATTGTAGCACATAGTCCCCCAGCCCTGTTTTTACCGGAGTCTCCGTCTCGGTCGTGCCGGTGTAGCGTGCATCCTGCTAGTTAGACTGCGGCGTCAGGGAAGCCAAGACTCCGTGATGACAAAAATATTGCAATTTCAAGAGAAAGCTGTTAGTGGCGATCCGCAGCTCAAATTCACTAATTTTGTGGTCGATGGATCTGGCATTGGTAAGGAACATGTTCGGAAGCGCTGGTCTGAAGTGGTAGCCTTCTAAGCCTAGGCCCGACCGGCAGCCATGCTTTTACTTTTGCTCCCTCCGCCATTGTCTGCAGGCAGATCACCCAGGGAGATCCCGGTGGTCTCTGTATATCCCTCGAGATGTTGTGGATGTTATTGTAGTTGTGAAAGGAGTCGAAGGGAAAATATGAGGGATAAAAGAACATTGAAAACAAAAAGATGAACAGGAGAGCCTGAAGCCGCTGCACTCGCACGCGCCGCCATCTTGACATTGACATCTTGATATTGCGAAGAAAGGTAAATACAATCAAAATGTCAGTGACACCACACAAAAAAAAAAATAATTGTATATATATATATATATATATATATATATATATATATATATATATAAAAAGAATGATACCTATATGCATTCCAGAAAAATACTGTTGATGATAAAACTTACTTGCGGGATAGGTAAAAACCCACAAATGCGACTTGGTAGATTGTAGTTATTACGAAAAAGGGTTGGATTTTATCTGCCTAACATTAACTATTAAGTATTTCATTTGAAATTTGTAGACTTTTGTTGGAAACAATGCGGAACTCGATTGGGTTCTTATTGAGCAGCAGATTGCTTCCCCTTTCAAAGCAATAGAATATCTTGTAAAATACCTGTGAAAACAAGGCTAATATAATGAACAATCCTATTCTAGATCAATGAAAGATGCTCTGGCAGGAAGTACACAAAACCTGCAAAATTTGCCACCGCACTCCAAAATCTGCACCAATACGGCGTATCCCTTAAACAAAAATCGTAGGACACCCTTTTTACTCGTGTCAGTCGTTCTGAAAGGTATCAGGACATTAAGTGACTTGTTTGAAGATGGATTTCTTATGATAGACTTAAAAAAAAGGTGGGTATGGAGGTATTTTGGAATTAGAATAAAATGTAAAAAAAAAGGATCGATTAAAAGCCATATATTGAAAAAGTGGGTATTAAACCTGATCTTAAAAAAAAACACAAGGTTCCCCACCAACTGTTCCAAAGCAAGGACCATAGTGGCTAAATGCTGCATCTCCATAGGATTTGCGCTTTAACCTAGGAACAGGTAACAAACCACGAGAACTGATATGACAAAAACAGATTGGACAGATAAGATGGTCCAAGACCATTAAAACTCTTAAAGATTAGTAAAAGCACCTTTTTGCACAGGGAGCTATTGCAGTGATTTTAAAAACAGTGAGGTGTGAAGTGATCCCACTTCCGTCCACCGTAAGCACGCGCAATAGCTACTGGCTTGCAATATTCTTATAGGGGCAAACCGGAGAGCAGGAAGTTGCAATAATCTAAACAAGAGGATATGAAAGCATGCATCAGAACTTCCTTCTTTGCCTAAAAAAGACACGAGCAGACTGACAATACTCTTCAGATGATTAAAAAAAAAAAAAGAAAAAAGAAAAACAATCTTAGGCTAGGTTTAAACTCCAGAGCTTAATGCTCAATTCCTATTATTGGGTGAAATCAGATGTTTTTGTGAGATAGCTCCCATTTCCAACTAAATGAGACTTCATCTCCTGTGTGAGCGCCACAACTGGTCCGCACGTGACGTCACACGCAATGCGCTCATGTTTGCGGAAGTAGTCGTGGATGTTAACAGCAGAGCGTTGTCCCTCCAAAATTTAATTGAATCCAAAATCTCGCTTTCCCTCATTGGATTCTGTCCATGTGGTGGGATTTGAATGTAAATATCGTTAACTACTGCTAGAAGATACTAAAGCTTTAAGAATGAACTCGAGTGAAATGTTGTGAATACGCGATGGGATGTTGGCTGTTCTGTGAGCTACAAAATAAACAAGTGATCATCTTCCACGAATGTGTGGTTTAATGACACTCCGTGTTTTCGTCCGCCATGGTTGTTAATTTCGCTGATTCCTGCTTAAACTCGGAATCTGTCGCCTAATGATGACGTTCAGGTCGCACAAATGGGTTTTGTCCGTTCGAAATGAAGTCGTATTCCAGAAGATCGAATATGTATCGGATTTAAGACCACATACAAAAGAGGCCTGGTAGGGTGTGAAAAAGCGGATATGTGCCGTTCAGACGGACTTTAACAGATCGGATACAGGTCACGCCCATGCAAAGAAATCTGATTTCCCTGCACGATGAACCTAGCCATAGTAATATTTTTAATATGTGAAACAAATTAAGCTCAGAGTCAAGTTTTTATGTCATTGTATTGTGTAGTGTACCAAAAATAAGTGCTACAAAGCACAAAGAAGAAAAAAAACTACGGAGACTAAAAGTGACCTTGCTTCTGATTTTTTGCCCTTTTTCTTTTCTTTGATAAAAATAGCAGAGTATATTTACCCTAACAAATTAATACTACAGGATGTTTTTCTGACTGTAGGTGGAAGCTAAAAATGTATTTGTTATCATTTGTATCGGAGTGGATGCTGTGAGATACAAATGTGTAGGATTTTGCGTGTGATCAAGGAAAAGGGGAAAACAAGATTGCTTTTAAAAAACACAATTAAAAAAAATTAACGTACATTCTTGAGTCCAGTCAACTCTCCATCAACTTTTTCTAGCTTTTTTGCTGTCTGCTCCACTGATTTTTCAATGTCTTTCAGCTTCTTCAGCTCAGTTTCCTCCTCTGGACTGTTCTGTTGACAGAATCCACTTAATACACGTTCACACACAAGAGCAAAAAGTTGAAAGTCATTACCCTCTTTCCAATCATCATAAGCTTGCATCCGTCCTTGATCCCGTAGCTTGACAACGTCAGCTCCAGGTCTTTTAATGACTTCCCTACAACAGCAACAGAGGTTCAATGAGGGGAAACAGCATAACCGGCAGTGTCCAAAATAGATTCTTACCCTTGAAGATGAGCTTCTGTGATGCCGGAGGAACTCCGGTGACCTGTGTGAGACAATCTGACAGATCTTTGACAGTGGGACTCTTGCCATCCTGACCGGTTACCGAGATGCTGTGCTTTGTAGAACCTGGATTAGGAAAATAGGCAAATGTCTGTACATGTCACATCCACTGACCGAGGTCAGGAAATTAGAGCCCTGATAGTCTTCAAAATATTGGTTAAAGGTTTAAAGGAGTACCTATTGTAAACAGCTACGGTGTTAAGCATTAATTACAGTGATTCTCAACCTTTTTTAAGCCAAAGCACTTTTTTCTCCCAAAGAAAATGATGAAAATAAGTTACCAGTAAAAATACTTAAAATGAGCAGCAACAAAAATATCTGCAAGTGGAACATTTTTTAATACACTCCAACTTTCATCTTTTTTGTAAAATGATGTTTCAAATTATCATTTGATCAATAGTTTTGCTGTCATTTTAAATATTATTTTATTTTCAACCAAGAAAAATAACAAAAAGAATACTTAAAATAAGCTGAAACTATTTGCTAGTGGAACAAAACAAATGTTAATAAAAAAACAAAATCAGGTTCTTTGTTAAAATGTATATTATATATACACTGGAGCCGTATCCCCCTAGTGGGAGGTGGCTAGAGTCAAGAACACACTAACAATTTTTTGACTCATTCTGGGTGATTGATACACAGGAGGGGATTCAACCTAACTGATGTGTTGCAACATGTTGTTGGGAGTCATTAGGTGACCAAACCCCCCAATTCCAACCCCTAATGCCGAGCGCCAAGCAGTGAGGCAATGGGTACCTATGTTGTAAATCTTAGGTATAACCCGGCCGAGGCTTAATCTCGGGGTGGGCGCCCTACGCTTAAGGCCACCGAGCTGGTCTTAAATTTAGTGTTAAAATAAGAGAATAAGAGTTTTCACTTTGATTGATCAATGCTTTTAGGAGCACAATCTTGAACGTCTTCATCCGACAAAATAGGTCTGTAAATATATTTCCCCATACTACATCATAATCATGTTTCTGTAGTGCAGTGTAGCACATTCGTCTTACACGCGAAAGGTCCCCAGCTTGAGATCGGGTGGACACATTTGTTAGCCTGGAGAGGGATGGGCGCAACCAGGCTGAACTTGCCGAAGACAGGGATAACCCCCCAAAAATAAAATAATAAAATAATTTCTATCCATCCATTGCGTACACCACTTATCCTCAGAAGGGAGCCAATCCCAGCAGTCATCGGACAGTGGGCAGGGAACACCCTGAACTGGTTGCCAGCCAGTCACAGGACACAGAGACAGACAACTCGCTTGCTCATTCACACCTAGGGACAATTTGGACCGTCCAATTAACCTGACATGCATGTTTTCAGAATGTGGGAGGAAACCGGAGTTCCCATAGAAAACCAACGCAAGCACAGAGAGAACATGCAAACTCAGCACAGGAAGACTGGGAGCTGCATTTGATCCCATGACCACAAAACTCTGTCGTGGACGTGCATTAATAACAATAATAACAATAATAAAACAGATGGTTAATATAGATAAATAAAACATGATATGCTGCCACCTACTGTTATGGATAAACACTACTCTGCTGATCACTAGAAGAAAGCAAAAATACAGAACAATGGCATGTTTTTGCCCCAAAAAATGAGCAATTTCCTGCAGCACACTAAACAAGACACTGCACAAAATATCGCCCTGGCAAGCTGGTTCAAAAACACTGGTCCACTCATATTCATGGCCCTATTGTTTCATTGCGAATCTTTTTAAGAATTAAAATTGTGCTTTTATTACATATCAATTATGCATCACTATGCTTATTTTCAAGTGCAACATAAATTAAGTTGAGTTCTGTTGAGTGTGGAAGGTGAGAAAAGGAATGCAAAAACGTTAAAACCAACAAATAAAATTAATAAGATGGAGGGAGATGAAAATACAATATTGTTTTAAGGAATATAAAATGCCAGAATGTCGGAATATATACAAACTTTAGACATGAATAAGCACAAACATATTACCAAACCAATATGCGAAATAATAAAATACCGGTAAACCATTAAATAATTAATGTTGAAATGAAAGTTACTGCAGAAATATATTAATGTAAAAAAAAAGGAATGAAAACAATGTTAGAATCAAATCATTCTAGAGAAAATAAGAAAAAAAATCTAATAGGGCTCTGAAGCCGCTGTATAAAATGCTTTATCGAACTTTTAAGAGAATGAAAATTAAAATGTGGCCTGAATTGTAAATGACATTATTCACCAAATAATCAACTTACAAGAGGGCAGAATTGAATAAACATTCCCATTGTGTTTGCAGGGCTACATTTAGGATAGAAACCATGCTAGCGACAGCCCAAAACACATTTAAATTGTAACCATTTCTGTCAAAAGTATTTTACTGAATTGAATGATATTACCGTAAGCGACTATCACGGCGATAGCTTGCGCTGACATGTTTAAATACCAACGTTTACTTTAATCATAACATAAAAACGTTGCTAAAGGCTAATACAAGACTTTTTTGTAAATAGCAGACACACTGCTTCCGGTTAACACCAGAAGCAATTCGACATAATAGGAAAGAAGGAAGGATTTTTATTTTAAATAATGAGAAAAATCCTAAAACACCAGAAGCAATTCGACATAATAGGAAAGAAGGATGGATTTTTATTTTAAATGATGAGGAAAATCCTAAAACAATAAAATAATAAAAAATAATTTCAAAAACACAACCTATCAAATACATTCAAAAACAATTTTTAGTTCTCACATCCAATGACACTACATTTTTTTCATCGACACATTCTATTTTTCACTGTACTTCCGGTTAATACTAGAAGCAATTGGACAAAAGGGTAAAAGTACAGCATGCATTTTTATTTTGATTAATTTTTAAATTGAGAAAAATCCCGAAACAACCAATAATAACCATAACCAATGAAACTGTACTGCTTAACCGTCAGATTCGGTTTTCAGACGACTTATCTGATTTTCACTGGGCTCTGTGGCGCAATGGATAGCGCATTGGACTTCTAGCATCGTAAGGGAGTGATTCAAAGGTTGTGGGTTCGAGTCTCACCAGAGTCGGGTTTTGACAATTTACTCTAGAGTGGGTGGAAATAATCTTGATGAGGAACGGAACGAGGATACGATAGCGCCCGGAAAACTTGCATGGCTGACTCCCTATTGGTGTGTAAGTGTGTGTGAATGGGTAAGTGTGAAGCGCTTTGAGAGATCTTCATTGCCTTGAAAAGCACAATATAATGCAGACCATTTATTACTGTAAACCAAAACCGATGCCCTAAATATAACAGACACACAACAACTCAAATTCCCCTCATAACTTCCAGACACATTTTGCTCCAATCACATAGGTCTACACTGGGAACCTCTCAGCTCTCAGCTTCAAAAAGGTTGGGGACCTTTAGATTTGTTACAACCCGAATGTATTAAGTTGCCAACAGTCCAGATTATACTCTTATTAACCAATCTGTTTGTTCCTACTTTTCTAGCGATTTACACTGCCAAACGCAATAGATGCAATCACAACATTGTGGCCTAATCAAATGGAATTAGATTTCCGCATGTGTGTAATATAACAAGTATTGCACAATATAGTTTATATGTAAATATTTGTATTATAGTTACAATAAATGAAAGCATAAAAAGTGTATTTGATATACCGGTACATATTTTTGTATCTTATTTTCATCTTTTGATCTCCTACCTTATCGTGGGGGAGGAGTTTGTGTGTCCCAATGATCCTAGGAGCTATGTTGTCGGAGGCTTTAAGCCCCTGGTAGGGTCACCCATGGCAAACAGGTTCTAGGTGAGTGGCCAGACAAAACGCAGATCAGAAGACCCCTTATGACGAGAAAGAACATTGGTCCTCAATTTCCCTCGCCCGGACGCGGGTTACCGGGGCCCCCTTCTGGAGCCAGGCCTGGAGGCGGGGTCCGCTGGCGAGCGCCTGCTGGCCGGAACTTTGCCCATGGGGTTCGGCCGAGCACAGCCCGAAGGGACGACGTGGGACCCTCTTCCCATGAGCTCACCACCTGTAGGAGGGGCCAAAGGGGTCGGGTGCGCAGAGAGCTGGGTAGTGGCCAAGGGAGGGGTCCTTGGCGCGACGATCCCCGGCTACAGAAACTGACTTTTGGGACATAGAATGTTAGCTCTCTGGCAGAGAAGGAGCCCGAGTTGGTGTGTGAGGTTGAGAAGTTCCGACTAGATATAGTCGGACTCACCCCCAACACAGGGCTTGGGCTCTGGTACCAGTCCTCTCGAGAGGGGTTGGACTCTCTTCCACTCTGGAGTTGCCCGTGGTGAGAGGCGCAGAGCCGGTGTGGGCATATTAGTTGATCCACGGCTCAGCGCCTGTACGTTGGGGTTCACCCCAGTAGAAGAGAGGGTAGCCACCCTTTGCCTTCGGGTGGGGGGACGGGTGCTGACTGTTGTTTGTGCTTATGCACCAAATGGCAGTTCAGAGTACTCACCCTTCTTGGAGTCCTTAGAAGGTGTGCTTGAGAGCGCGCCCCCTGGGGACTCCCTCGTATTGCTGGGAGACTTCAACGCTCACGTGGGCAATAACAGAGAGCCCTGGAGGGGCGTGATTAGGAAGAACGGCCCCCCTGACCTGAACCCGAGTGGTGTTTTGTTATTGGACTTCTGTGCCCGTCATGGTTTGTCCATAACGAACACCATGTTCAGACATAAGGGTGTCCATATGTGCATTTGGCACCAGGATACCCTAGGCCGTAGTTCGATGATCGACTTTGTCGTCGTTTCGTCGGACCTGCGGCCGCATGTTATGGACATTCGAGTGAAGAGAGGGGCGGAGCTGTCAACTGATCACCACCTGGCGGTGAGTTGGCTCCGATGGTGGGGGAAGATGCCGGTCCGACCCGGCAGACCTAAGCGTGTTGTGAGGGTCTGTTGGGAACGGCTAGCGGAATCTCCTGTCAGAAGAGGTTTCAATTCACACCTCTGGCAGAACTTCGCCCATGTCCCGAGGGAGACAGGGGACATTGAGTCCGAGTGAACCATGTTCTGCACCTCCATTGTCGAAGCGGCTGATCGGAGCTGTGGCCGTAAGGTAGTCGGTGCCTGATGCGGCGGCAACCCTCAGACCCGTTTGTGGTCACCGGCGGTGAGGGATGCCGTCAAGCTGAAGAAAGAGTCTTATCGGGCCCTCCTGGCCTGTGGGACTCTGGAAGCAGCTTGCAGGTATCGGCTCAACGGTTGCCAAGGCAAAAACTCGGGCATGGGAGGAGTTTGGCAAGGCCATGGAAGCCGACTTCCAAACGGCTTCGAGGAAATTCTGGTCAACCATCCGGCATCTTAGGGGGGGAAGCGGTGTGCCATCGACACTGTGTATAGTGCTGGTGGGGCGCTGCTGACCTCGATCTGGGACGTTGTGAATCGGTGGGCAGAATACTTCGAAGACCTCCTCAATCCCACCAACACGTCTTCCTCTGGGGAAGCAGAGTCGAAGGACTCTGAGTTGGACTCTCGTATCTCTGGGGTTGAAGTCACCGAGGTGGTCAAAAAGCTCCTTGGTGGCAGGGCCCCGGGGTTGATGAGATCCGCCCAGAGTTCATTAAGACTCTAGATGTTGTGGGTTTGTCATTGTTGACACGCCTCTGCAACATCGCGTGGACAGGGACAGTGCCTCTGGACTGGCAGACTGGGGTGGTGGTTCCCCTCTTTAAGGGGGACAGGAGAGTGTGTTCCAACTACAGGGGAATCACACTTCTCAGCCTCCCTGGTAGGGTCTATTCAGGGGTACTGGAGAGGAGGGTCCGCCAGGAGGTCAAATCTCGGATTTAGGAGGAACAGTGTGGTTTTTGTCCTGGCAATACCCTTGATCTACCAGTCGAACTATGTTCCTACCCTCACCTATGGTCATGAACTTTGGGTTATGACCGAAAGAACACGATCCCGGATAAAAGTGGCCGAAATGAAATTCCTCTGCAGGGTGTCTGGGTTTTCCCTTAGAGATAAGGTGAGAAGCTCAGTCATCCGGGAGGGACTCTGTGTAGAGCCACTGCTCCTCCGCATTGAGAGGAGCCAGTTGAGGTCGCTCGGGTATTGATAAGGATGCCTCCTGGACGCCTCCCTCGGGAGGTGTTCCGGGCATGTCCCACCGGCAGGAGGCCCCGAGGGCGACCCAGGACACGCTGGAGAGACTATGTCTCTCGGCTGGCTTGGGAATGCCTGGGGATCCCGTCGGATGAGCTGGAGGAGGTGGCTGGGGATAGGGACGTCTGGACTTCCCTTTCAAAGCTGCTGCCTCCGCGACCCGACCTCGGATAAGCGGAAGATAATGGATGGATTTTCATCTTTTACCTTGAAAAAAAATCAACACTAAACAAGTACCAGCAGGCTCTAAGAACTAACAGGCACAGAAACAGTATTTCTTCCCCACGGCCATCACCACCCTAAACAGGCTCACGAAACTGTGAAAATAAACACCTTTCTACTTGTTTGGGATTATTTATTTGTTGCTGCTCAATGTTATTGCACTACTCCTAATTGCACTTCTATTATACAGTAACTTAGGTCAGTCTCTAAACACTACTTTCTAAATATTTTCGCCTATTTACCCTTACATTCTTTATCCTTTTTTTTTCTCTTTAAAGCCTGTATTACATGTTAACGCTGGAGTGCCATGTATAATCTGGTTGAATTTAATGTTTCACAACATTGATAATTCAAATCGATTCAATGTAGGTGCTACATAATGCAAAATCATTACACGAATTTTATCAAATATAAATGCAAAGAAACACATGGAAATAACAAAACCTCAGATATAGTAACTAATAAATCCACATTTAATTCAAAAATGAAACCCGAAAGGGTTCTTAATGCCACTCACTGATCACAAAACACTGACAAATAATAAATTAAATAATTGCAAAAGGTGTTCCTGAAGGACAATTTTTGCATGATATTAAAATCGTGGTTACGGGGTGCAAGTAGTTGCAGTTGTTTGCCGATGTCTCAATCTGAAGTAGGTTAAAAAAATAAAATCAAAAATATTTTGCAGTTCTCATATTGCAGCTGGCAATTAAGTGGCAGGAATCTGTGGGAGGCCAAACTCATCCACTAATACGCCATCCTGCAAATCCAAGACAGATGTTACTACATTGTTCCAAAGAAAAAGTACATTATGTGAGAACAAAATGGAAGTATCTTTCAGTGTTCCTACCTTGTTTGTGGAGCTTTCTCCAGGCATTCCTTCAGGGATGGATGGAGCGGCGGAAGCATCGTCCAAGTATGAGGTGTCATTGTCCAGCAGAAGTTCATCACCCAGTGCGTCCAACTCTGAAAACACACAAAAAATATCCATCCATTATCTGCAACGCTTTTCCTCAGTAGGGTGGCTGAGGGTAAGGGAGCCCATCCCAGCTATCTTCGGGCAGTGGACATCCTCAACTGGTTGCCAGACAGCCGAAGGGTACACACAGACAGACAACCATTCAAACGCTCACTCATAACTAGGGATAATTTGAAGTCATCAATTCACCTTGGCACGTGGGAGGAACCCGGAGTGCCTGGGGGAAACACAGGCAAGCACGAGGAGAGCATGCAAACTCAGCACAGGGAGGCAGGTAACTGGATTTGAACCCATTACCTCAGAACTGTGCCGCGGACACACTAACCACTCTGCCATGCTGCCACCACACAAAAACATGACTACGATAATTTAACATACTGTGGCATCGGTTCATACGGTCTTAGATTTGTCCTAGGATCCTGCTCTGATTTCGAATTGCTTGTGTATCGAGCAAATTTTCCCGATATGAAATAATTCCATTCTCCTTCCTCCCAAAAGCATCCAATTGAATCCTCAATAGCTATCAAGCCAATTTTCCCAATCAACAACAACACATTCTAATAGTAATTAAACACAAAAAATACAATAGGATAATATTAACGAAATCAAATGCAAGTTTAGTATGAGCACTTACCCACTTACCATGAAAACCAGAAAGAAAATGTGCATGTGGGGCAAAGGAAATTGGTTGCAAAGAGGAATGACGGATATCACATACCAGTCGACTTATATGTTTTCCCCGTATTTTTTACATTTTTTGATCATTTCAAATGGTGTAGGCTGTATAATTTATTTGGACGGGGAATTGAAAAACTAAAATAAATACCGATATGGCTTGCCAATTTTGGCAATGATCCGGACTGTCTTGGTCACTGGAAGCAGATCGTAGATTGCTAATATTGTCACGGTATCCAACAGTCTGCCTTGCTGTGAGTAAATAGGTGCCACTTTGTGTTTGTAAGGTTTATTATTGCTTAATAAGGAAGATTTGCAATCATCAATAAGGGGAGTAATTGGCGGAAGTTGACATGTATGAGATCGAGAGACTGTTAATGAAGCACTTACTGTTAACCTAAAATTAAATTTACTGTAACTTTAAATGAATGTAAACACAGAAAATTACAGCACAATTTATTTTGCCTGTAGTGGTTTGCATGCACAAACTGGACGAGCTGATGCTGGTGGTGAGTGGCCTCAACTGTTAAACGGTCGCTGCTTGAGACGTACCATGTCCAAGATTTTGTTGCAAATAAAACTTGTGTACCTAAATTCCTCGTGTTCAGAGGTGCTCGTATGAAGAGGTACCACTGTGTAGTGGAGACAAACTCAAAATGATAAATAGGTGCATTGAGGAGGATTTGAGCTCTTGTTAAGATGCTGCAGGATCATACCTGCTTCCAGATCATCCTCATCAATATCAGGAGTGCCATAGCTGCGACTCATGGCCTCCTGAACCTCATTGGCATCCTCCATCATGTCCTCTAGTTGGTCCTGCAAGTCCTGCAAGATAGAATGAAAGTAATTTCTACATGTAGAGTAGACTGACGGAAAAAGGCAGGAATACATAAAAAGATGAATTGTAGGTGGCTAAATGGATGGATGGATTTTAGTACAGTGGTCCCTCTATTTATGAGATTAATCTGTTCTCGGATACAGCTCTTATCTAGAATTTATTGTCTCTCGAACGACTGTTCCACATAGGAAAAAACTGATAACCAATTAATCAGTTCTCAGCCTCCCAAAATCACCCAAGCTAACCGTAAATACCACATATTCTTGAACATCAAAATACAGTAACAAGATCAGTAAGACAATATTAACAAAATAAAATGTGAGTTTATTATGAGCACTTACAATGTAGAGACTCAGCAGTGGCTAACTGAAGGGAGGTGTATGTGTGGTGGTGGAGGAGTGAGAGAGCACAATTAAAAAACAATAAGAGTGTGCATTTAGGTCTGTACGACGGTAAACGCACGTGCTAACTAGGACAAGCTGATGCTGGCGGTGAGCGATCTTGAACACTCTGTAGTGGTTGTGTCTGGGAATTCTCACTTGGATTTTTTTCTCGAAAGCCTGGCAAGATATTTGCCCAAAAAACATCTCATATCTCGAATCTCTCGTAAACCGAGTAGCCCGTATGTAGAGGGGTCCCTGTACTTGAATAAATTAGATGATGGATGGCCTGAGAAAGAATGCAGACACAGCTGATCAAGAGATGGAAGGAGTGATAACGAATTGTATCAGGAAGTCAATTTGTTTGCAAATTCTGTGTTTTTCAGGTGGGGGTTAGGTAAATTAATACAGTATTTATCATTTGAAAGTTTGATCACATTACCCAGACTTTAGCAGAACTGCACAGGCTCCATGTCAGTTTAAGATGTGATTATAGGGTTCTGTTGGTAACATACAAAATTTTGCATGGACTTGACCCCTCATATCTCTCTGATTTAATTGCCCGAATGTTCCTACTCTGAATCTTTGCTCAGGAAATGCTGGTCTTCAAGTGATTCCAAGAGACAAGAAGAAATCTCCAGGTTTGAGAGAGTTCAGGCCCCAGTGCAGTGGAATGCTCTGTCTTCTGTAATACGATCTGAAACCTCAGCGGAAGCGTTAAAATCTAAGCTTAAGACACACTTTTATACTGTAGCTTATGAGTGACGGTGACTTCATACTGTTGTGTTCTTGTCCTTAAGGTAGAAGGACGAGTGTGGTTTTTGCACTGTGCATGTATTTCTAGTCACCGTACTGGCACTTAGACCTGATGTACGCCATCATCTTGAACATACTGCGTCAAGTCTGTTAACTGGACATTCTGTTATTACATATAGTTTAAAGTTGATGTTGTCTTTGCGGCCCTTTGAGATTTTTGGTGATTAAGCGCTGAAGAAACAAACATGACTTGAGTTGTCAACGTAAATTGTAACTTGAACTGATGAATAAATGGGATAGGTAGATGAAAGGACAGATGGATGAGAATAAAGACAGACATACTTCAATCTGGTCAACTTTGACTTCCTTGTAGGCTCTTTTCATCTCTTTGGCGCCCATCTTCATGGCTTCCACCTAACCAAAGAACCACAGATGAAATGTCATTTGCAAGGAACGGAAAGGACAGCACACATGCTCAAAAGTCAGCAGATCTTACGGTCGACTTGGTGTCCTTGAGCGTCTGGAGAGTGTAGTTGGCCTGTTCCATGTTGAAAGACTGCTGAGCCAGCTGCTCCCGCTGACTTTCATACCTTTTGCAACATCAAACGAAAACCTCAATCAACTTTGTAATGGAAATTGATCACACAGTGTGGCTATTTTGTTCATGACCGAGTTTGAGCACAGGCTCTTTGTTTGAAGTTCTAATGTTTGTGTGTACACAATATTGCAGTGTTTCCCAACCTTTATTGAGCCAAAGCACACTTTTTTAATCAAACCGTCCGTCGACAACATTTAAAAGATCATTTTTGTCATCATTTTTTTTTAAAGTTTAAATTATCTTGTTTTCTAAATCGACAGTATATAATTCTAGTGGTTACAGTGGCTCAGGAGGTAACACAGGTCTTTGTACTCAGTGTTTAGGTTTGTTGGGTGGGGTGGAAAAGGGTGCCTTTTACTTCATTTTTTTACACTGAATGTTTCTATACAAAACTTTAAGTGTCATTTCATTCCCTGGAAAATTCTTTACAAATACATTCTTATTTTATTAAATTGAATTAATTTTGATGAACAAATTACCTGTAATTTGGGATTTTTCTATATTTCTAACCTACAAGTTTGACTAACTTTCATCTTTTTTTTCTACCAAAATAACAAAAATACTTAAAATGAGCAAAAACAATCTGACAGTGGAACAAACAATGTTTTAAGGGTTAATAAGTTCTATTTTTTTTTTGTTTTTACATTTAGTAAATGAAGAAAATAAATAAAATCTGCAGAATTATGTGCAATAGCTTTAAGTTATTCACAGTAATATTCGTACTATAATCCACGACTTTTTTCCCCAGGCTTTCAACTCTGCGGCTTATGCAATGATGCGGCTAATTTATGCACTTTTTCTAACAGCCGCCAGGGGGGGAGCAGTAAAGGTTAGAGTGAGACAGATGGAATATATGTGTCAAGGAAGACGCGAGTCTTATGTTACTTGGCGCTCCAAGCATGAATAAAACTAGCATGGACAGACCCTCATCATGGAAAAGGTGTCAATCGAAAGGGGAGTGCTAACTACCATATTGGGAATAATTTAACGCGTCTGTTCATTTGTAGACGAAAATAATGTGGCGAAACAAATGAATTACAAGAAGCAACGTCCAACGAAGCAGAAACGTCTATTGCTACTTATCTGTCGGCAGTATCGTATGTTTTGAAGTAAATATTTTACACAGTAGATTTCTATGGATTGTCTTTGATGTAACCAAGCCATTTTCGCTGACATTCGAAGAAGTTGAAGACGGCCAGGGGATGTGAGTTACTTTTGTTTATTGGTTTTCGGGTATCTTGTTTCAGACTTATCATGATGTTTCTTTGATAAGTATATTTTGAAATAGCCATCATATCTTGAATTTATGCAGTGACTCGTGACATCGTATAGACTCTTATATGTTTGCCAAAAGTCCGGCGGCCCACCTGCGGGCCGGCAGAACGTTAAAGCGTTAAGGTACTGTATGTTATTAAAACTCTGTGTATCTTCTTTATTTGTAAATATCTTATGTTTCAATGTGGGCAGATGCGGCTTATGTATGTACAAAATGTTTTTTCTTTTAAAAATGTACTGGGTGCTGTCCATAATCTGGTGTGCCTTAAATTCAACGGTAATACATTTTCCCTTACTACCTCAAAGGCAGAAAATTAGTGAAGAAAAAGAAAAACAAAGGTAATTTGCTACCACATAATGATATAGATGAATCTTAGTTACTCAGCTAATCAATGATATAAAGTAAAGATATTGAACAATGGCATGCTTTTGTTTCAAAGATATATTTGGGCAATTCCCTGCGGCACGCTGGACAAGGTCTCCACAGGCACGCTATTTGACCCCGGTACACTGGTTGAAAACACTGCAATAGCGTCCAGGAACACAACACTTATTAATATTGGTATCACACCAGTACTAAGAGGTTAAGGCTAAAACCACAGGCATTTATTTGAAAGGATCTGAGTGTGTGAGTATATTTTCCATATGTACATACATCTTCCTCTGCTTTAGTACTCGCATGGCCTTCTGTTTCACCATGTTCTATTCAAAAATGGGGAAAAACAAAGCACATGAATATGTTCTTTAAATTAACCATTATTTTCCATTTTCCACCTTGGATGGTCCATCCTTCATCTTTTTCATCTGATCTTTATACTTAATGAGCTCTGCATCCAGCATGTTAATCTTCTTCTCGACGGATTCGCCTCTGGCTTCCACCTAAAACGTCATGTAGTACTTTTTTATTCATCAACTCACGCTCTAGCGTCACTAAAATGTCGTTTGAACTTTCAGCCACTCATTGCTATGACATTGTTATCATGACAGGTGCACAGTACAAATAAATGTTATCATTACAGAAATGACAGCGTTGAACAATGATAATTACAATTGAAGTTGATGAACAATAACAAATATCACCGCAAAGTGTCTCTTCATGGTAAAACTAACGGAACACACAATAAACATCAACACAATGTCCGATGTGGTTAAATATTACTTACAGTGCCGATACATTCCGAAAGATTAGGTGGAGGGTCTTTGGCTTTACCACGTCCAAATATTCGGTTCATTTCTTAAATGAAAAAAAAACCTTTATATTGGTTCGAAATGCACAATATTATCGTATGTGCCGAGATTTGTTCATTGAACATGACCGGAAGTGAGAGTTGGGATTAAAGGATTGTGATTGGTTAGAGAGAGTAAAACCAGCCAATAAACGTTCGAGGCACGCTCAGTAATACATCCTTATCTGCTCACGAACGCTTTGTTCGTCATCCTCGCAGTTTAAATGGTATTAATTTTTGCTTTTTTGATTTTCCTCAACAATAACCTAAGATTTATTATTCTGAATATATCATGGTCTTATTGCTTAAATATAACAAGTTGCGCAAAAAGTTTTAAATATTTTTGACCATAGTCGGTTTAAAGATTTTTAAGATCGTCCGCGCCATCCTATGTACAGAAGTAGACCAACCAAACCAAGAAAAACACTTTTTAAGACCAGAGAAAAGGAAAAAAAAGAATAGATTCATACACAATTTTAGTATTGTATTCTATAACCACATATATTTTTTTAAATGTCGTTGGGATCTCTATTTTTTAAACTGTTAATTGTATTGTTCATTTAGCATTAATTTGCAGAGAAACTGGGAGGAACCTTTTTAACAAAACATTTCTGAAATATATTCAGACTTTCAAAATTGTGTAAGAAAAAAATGACTCGGATGAAAAAAGAACAATTTAATAGTTTTTAAATGATGAAACAAAAACTATATTATCAAAATCAAAATATACCAAATCTATCATGTGATTTATTTTGAATTAATCTTAGATATGTTCAACTTGAAAAGTTGTCTTATTCATTTTTTGACAGATACTTTGCCCCTGCTATTGACAGAAGTCCGCAATGTGCTCACATTGAACTTTCCGGATTTGGTCATGTATCAGTGGCAATGTGAGCCAGAGGACAGTGGTGGGTGAAACTGACTAAAATGGTATGGAGCAGACATATCAAACATGCGGCCCGTGGAGAGAATCAGGCCTGTTGGATTATTTAATGCGGTCCACCATAAATTTCTGAGGATGTCAAAAAAAGAAATCTAGTCTCTGGGTCAGGGCCATTGCAAGCTATTTGGGTTCCCTAAGCACAAATGCTTTATGGTGACAGCAGCCCCAGCAAACCCCACCACCACCACATCACAAAAAAATATATATTTCTCAGTGCAATTTGTATATTTACATAACACTGTCAACAAATACGAGGTTAAATAAGTAGTTTTCTTTTGTTTCTTTTGGATTATGAAGATGAGGACGGGGCGGCACAGCGGCTGGGTTGTTAGCGCACAGCCCCAGGGTGCAGAGGTTCAGGGTTCAAGTTCAGCTATCGCAGGACTTTGCATGTTCTCCCTGTGCCTCCATGAGTTTAGTAAAATACTGTTTTAACATGCTTTGTATGTGTAACGGGTGTAACAATAACTTTTGTTTTATTGAAATTCCTGCTGAAATATGTGTATAGTTTTTGGTAAGTGTCCTGCAATGATGAGTCCAACAGTGCCACCTGCTGGTAAGGGGTAGGGTTTGTTTTGACTTTTGAAATGTGACCGCATGGCGGGGTTTTGTTGTCGGTCTACACTACAGAGTGAGTTGCCAACGGTAAGACACATCTTTTGGTGCTCCACAAAAAAAGTTCATTTTAAACATTATAACCACAGCTGACAAATCTCTCAACATGCACAGTAATGTGATTGATGTTGTCAAGCTGTTTGGATTTGTTTTCGTTTTGTTTCTGTTGTGCTAAAATGTTAATTCAGCTCTTTGATATGCTTTGGGCAGTCTACAGAGTGAGCTGCCAACGAGATCAAAGAGATCAAAGCCAGCAGAGAAGCTAATCACGTGCCGTGACTCATTGCTGAAACTAATAAAAACCTCATCATCCTTTTTATATATATGAGAAAATAGAAATAAGAACAATACTGTAATGAGTATAAAAACGGGTACAATTTATCTGCAAATGAAATGAGTCACAACACGTGATTAGCTTCTCTGCTGGCTTTGATCTCTTTGATCTCTACAAGGGGAATAGTCTGTCTTGACTTGACTTGACTATCTGAGTTTGATGGCTTTGTTTAAAAAATGTGATTGCCTAACTGGGCGGCACAGCATTGGTTGGCGTGTGTGCTGCAGTTCTTAGGTCACGAGATCGAACCTTCCTGTGTGGACTTTGCATGTTCTTCCCGCGCTTGTGTGGGTTTCCTTCAGGCACTCCGGTTTCCAAAAACATGCATGTCGGGTTAATTGGCCCGTCCAAATTGTCTCTAGGTGTGAATGAGCAAGTGGCTCTGTGTGCCCTGCGACTGGCTGGCAACCAGTTCAGGGTGTCCCCTGCCCACTGCCTGAAGATAGCTGGGATGGGCTCCAGCAACCCCGCTACCCTACTGAGGATAAGCGGTGCAGATGATAGATGGATAGACGGATTACCTAACTGTTTGGTCTTTCTTTTTTTTTTCTTTTTTCTTTTTTTACAATTTTGTTGTATTCTGGTGTTTCAGTTTGTGATAAATACTTGATGAAACCACAATCAAACTCCGTTTTTATCACAGTGCTTTTTTTTAATAAACTGTACGCACACTTGCTTTGGTATTGAATGCGCTCGCGTGAGACTTGCATCCAATAGGCCAGAGCACCGTATGATCAGACAAAAAATAATTAGAACCAAGGAGAGCGCCTCCCTTTAAAGCAGTTCGCCAAATGGGTGTGGAAATATGGTACAATAATGAGCTTTTTTATTTTAACATTGACTACCGGCAAGCAATGCATGAGCTTTATCTCGTTTCTTCTTTTTTCTTTTCTCCGATCCAGACTCTTGTTGTCGTTTCAAGCCACGTTCGTACAGGTGCTCACCATATTGTGAATGAGGCATAATCGAACATACCACTGGGAGGGGGGAGGGACACCTTGAGACTGGAGACAGGCCGGGCACAAAGCAGATTTACACCTTTTCTCGGGAAATTTGGTTTATGCTGCTTTTGTATTGTTTAACCGTTTAGCGCATACGATTAACACTTACCTTTTTTTACAACCCTGATTTTTTTGGTGGCCTTCTGGGCACTTGATGCCCTACGCAATGCGCATAATGTGCGTTTGCGTGGCTACGGCCCTGCTCTAGGTCATATCTATGAAAAGCTATGATTTTTTAGATAAATGTAAACCAAATGCTTTCTACGCCCCCTAGAGGAAAGTGTTGAGTTTAAATAGTGTTGTGAGTTGATTACAGTGCAAAACTGGATTCTCTCAACTTAAAAAAAAACCAGTTAACAAATTCAATGCCAAATTTTAAATTATTTTTTTCCCATTGTTTGTGAATAAATGTGCTATGTTTTAAAAAAATCCCTTGTCATCCGTGTTTATAATATGTAGATCAGGATACCAATGTAGGCTGAATGGTCAAGCATAATACTAAAAAACAAAGCTTGAACTTTGGCGTTGATATTCTTTTACTGATTCTGCCCCGGCCTCGAGTTTGACATCCCTTGTATGGAGGAAGATTGCTGCATCGTATCAAATTGCAGCTCCATTTACGTTTTGCTTCACCCCATTTTATTTGACCAAATTAATTCCAAAATTCTAACTCATTTCATTTGGCAAAAAAATTGTAGCCTGGGGAAAAACATGTCTGTCAGTGTCAAGAAGGTTAAAATACTCTTTTTGAGCAAGTATACAACTGGTAATGCCGTGAATTGTTCTCAAAAACTGCTCTGAATATTGACAAATGTAATATCACCCAGAGTGACTCAGTGAAAAATCTAGGTGACATATTTGACCCCGATCTGTCCTTTCAAACAAACGTTAAGAATATTACTAGAACAGCTTTTTTCCATCTTCGCAACATTGCTAAAATTCGCCCTATGCTGTTTTAGTTGGATGTGGGGATTATAATTCATGCGTTTGTTACCTCCCATCTCGATTACTGTAATACACTACTCTCCGGTCTCCCGAAGTCCAAAATCAAGAGCCTTCAGCTGGTACAAAATGCTGCAGCGAGGATTTTACCTAGGACAAGAAAGTTTGATCACATTACCCCGATTTAAGCTAACCTGCATTCGCTTCGTTAGTTTAAGATGTAATTTTAAGGTTATGTTTGTACTATACAAAACCTTGCATGGACTTGCTTCCTCATAACTTTCAGATTTAATTTCCCCCTATGTCCCTACTAGTGATCCCAAGAGCCACGAAGAGATCTGCAGGTTCGAGAGCGTTCTCCATTCGGGCCCCGGTGCTGTGCTCTTCCCCCTGAGATTTGATCTTCAACCTCAGTGGAAATGTTTAAAACTAAGATTAAAACACACTTCTATTCCATAGCATATGAATAATCTATATTTTATGTTGACAATGTCTGTTTATTATTTGTTAGTGCAACATCCATTGCAGCCTGGTCATCCTGGAAAGGGGATACCTCATGTGCAGTCCCTTCTCAAGGTTTCTTCATTTTCCTCATGTTGAGGTTTTTGAGTTTTTCCTTGCCCTCATGAAGGTTTACATCAGGGGATGGTATAATAATAGCCTGTGGTTTGCAATAATCTGTGGTCTGTGCAGCCCTTTGAGACCTATACAAATAATGATGACTTGACTATTAAAATTCGGTTTAATTACAAACAAGCAGTGACAGGTAATCAGTTGAGGCAGGTAAAGCTCTGCCTCACCTGTCATCATGGAAATATAAATAAAAATAGATTAAATAGTGACATTTATTTAGTGTAGTTTCTCATATAATTTCACAATTTTTGGATTTTCTCTTATAAAGTTGCTGAATTCTCACATTTCATTATGAATAAAACTAGTATAAAACGTATTTCTGGATGGAAGATTGTCTGCAGCTTCAGAGTGAGGCACGCAATTCTCTTACAATTCTCACAGCAGATGGTGATAGTGAGCCCAAGGATTCAGACTTTTTTTTGCATAACTCACCCACAACCAATAGATTTAGAGATCATGTTGGCATGAAAATAAAGCCAACCAGTTTTGTTCTCGTTGAGTGGATTTTTTTTAATGGAATATTCATTCAAAAGCAGCAGCACATAGACTTCATTAATAAGTTAAAGTAGTACAATTAAAAAAAACAACATACTACTGTTTATTAATTGCTCTCTGTCTCTCCCTGTGAAATGAGTACTATGTAGGTTAATTGATATGTAAAATTGACTGCTTCACCTGACACGAACCTCTCACTCGTCACTGCCTGACAAATTCATCAGCATTCCTGAAAGTCCTCAACTAAAAGAGAAGAGAATAACCACGGGTAAGTATTTTCAAGGTGGCGTTACCACAGAAACGCTGCGTCCCCTCTTCTCTGGTAAATAGCAGCGTCTCTTGGGTATTGACGACACCATACAAGAGGCAGGGTTGAAAGTCCACTCGGTGAGCATGAAATAGATTGAATCAATAACACAAAGTGCAGGTTTATTGTTGCTAATATGTCACAGTCATAATAATACACACAACAATAATGAACTCACTACTTACACTTACGATTTATCATGTAATATGTCACCTTAAGAAACACGACACGAAGGATCATTTCTATAGTATCACTAATAACATACAGATCAAAACTTGTTGAATGGGTTGAAAGCAAACGCCACACTGTAGTATGTGATACTAACCAGCAGTCATGAGGTTCTGTAATGCAGAAAAAACAATTGTGCTTTGAAATAAACTCAAGATATTGCAGCGTCTTGAAACGCATGTTCTGTCTGGAGATAGTGCCATATTGATGAAGGTTGAGAAATCGCATTAATATCAGTCGCTCTTCTCAAAGAATGAATAATGTATACTCTTCTAGCTCAAGGGCGTGGGTTTGGTCTTGGCCTTTCTTGGGGACGTACCACAGTTTTGAAGTGATTCCATAATATTGGTGGGGACAAAACAACAATTGTTCAATATTGCGGGGACCAAATCATAACCAAACACATGTCTCACGTGAAATAGGGGAAAGGAACATCAATCATGTCGGTCATAAGCATCAGTGCTACAGCAGAGAATGTGCTTTAAACCTTTCTGCTCTGCTAGGTGAACGAGATTGTGATCGATCGATCTTTTTTTTTCTCTCTTAAATGATCACATTATATCGGTGGTGGCCAAACAATGATTGCTCCATATTGGTGGTGGCACATACCAAATCTGCGCCCTTGCTGTACCTCACATTTAATCAGATGCCTAGAGTTAACTTTTATTTAGCATTAGCTTTAAGCTACTAGACTAAACAGTTGATGTAAGTGGATGTATTAAATACAATATATGGATGTATTATGTACAGTAGGGGTATTTGATTTATGTTAGGTTTGACTCTTACGATTGATTGGGAATGGCAAGATAAAAATCCATTTTAGGCTGTGGAATCAAAGCATTAAATCGACAGAAGGACGGATTGTATCTGAAATATATTTGGACACCAAAACAATCACTGCACAGTTTGTTGTGAATCTGGAGAAAGAAGGTCACAAAAGCTCATAATGCACGGTATTGTGGCATTTTGTTCGATGTACCCTTCATATTTCATCACTGCATACCATGGCTCCCATTTTACAAGTAATATAGAAACCAATAATTTCAGAAGTCAACTGGGATACGTGCTGTTATTACAGGTCATGGTGAGTCAATTACAGTCACCTCGTTCCTTTTTTCTACGGAGAAATGGGCAGCTGGATGATACGCCACAAGAGGGCAACTTTGAGCCACCACAGTAGTGACAACACAAACTTATCCTCATCTGTTAAATTCAATGGACAAATGCAAAGAAGATTCGATAGGATGCCAGTTATTTCTTTAGACTATTATTGTGCACTATTATTCTCTGTATTGACTATTAATTTAAGTCACTATCAACCAATCATGTTGCTGTTTTTTTATTCCACACCCCTTAGGACTCATCTGTTTGTTGTAACCTCGAAGATTAAATACAAAGAGAGGACTCAGAGGAGGACTTTTGGACGGAATACGATTCTCTTATCTGAAGGCTCCTCTCCCACCCCTCTTTATTGGTTCAAAATTCATTGATGTCTTTTCTCTTTTATTTTGAAAGTATACTAAAGTTTAAATGAAACACCATCATTGATAGTCAAGGGTGTAAGACCACCACGGTGACAAAACAGATTATCCTTGCAGACTACCGTGTCACGATGGCGCAGTTACATACATTAGTGTAATTGCAAGTAGAGCACTAGTGCACCCTGATATTTTGCAGACCCCCAGAAGGAAGTTTAGACCGCAGTTGTGACTTGTGTCAAGCACAACTCGTTGGAATCCTCGTCCTCTGGCAACGAGGACACGTCCATGGCTAGTCATACCGGCCTGGCCTGCTTGGAGTCGCCGCGGTTGTCCAGGGGGCACGAGTGGTCCCTCAGGGTGCTCCGGACCCGACTTACACCCTGGCAGTCTCTGCGGATGCTGGGGCAGCAGAAGTCCCGGAAACATCTCTTGAAGTTCTCGTCCAGGAAAGCGTAGAGGATAGGGTTGAGGCTGCTGTTGGTGTATCCCAACGCCACGCAGAAGAAGTAGGCGGCCATGACGGGTGTAGTCTCAGGCACGTTGGGCCACAGCGCTTTTACCAGGATGAAGATGTGGATGGGGGTCCAGCAGACCACAAAGACGGCAACCACCACCAAGACCAGGCGGGCAATGCGCCGCAGGTTCCGGTCTTTCTCACGTGAGCCCGACAGGAGGCGCACGCTCTTCAGGCGCAGGATCATCAGCGTGTAGCAAACGCTGATGATTATGACGGGCACCACAAAGGCGAAGATGAACACACAGATCTTCATCAGAGTGTCCCAGTAGCTGTACGGTTCGGGGAACTGGAGAGCACATTCTGTCGTACCTGGCGGTCAAAACAACTTTATGAGATTTGGAGTCAGACAGCTACACTGGGTGTTACCCTACCTAAATCTAAAAACAAACTCCTAACTTTTTTTTCTAGGCTTTGCAGCTGCTAAAATGGAACAGCATGAACTTTTTTTTCATAATGGAGATTTACCTTTCTATTGCTGCTTTTATTCAAAAAGAGCAGTATGTTACGTAGGACTGTGCTGAGCATCTGCAGATGGAGAGTGAGGCGTACAATTCTCTAGCCTCAAGGCAGAGGGTGATAGGGATTTTTGACTAGGCACACACCTCAGCCCCAAGCAATAGAATTGCTGATAACAGCAAGTCAACCCATCAAGTATTTTCTGTCGTTGCATGGGCTTTTTCTTCATAGTGAAGAATTACCTATTTATGATGTGGTTATTCAAAAGGAGCAGCACATTAACTTAATTTAAGGGTATGGGTATGACAATAATTTTTTTTTCTTTCCATGCTACAGTTTATACATTGCTTCCTTGCTCTATCAATATAATGATGAAGAAAATGTAAGTTAATTTATTTGTAAATCTGACTGTGCCTCACTACACCTCGCTGGTAAATACATAGACACCGTATAGAAACAAATAAAACATGAAGATACACCGAATTTGCTGGCTAAATTGCATTATATCCTTAGTTTTTAAGACCTACCATTATTGGTCTTGGTGCTACCCAAGATCATAGCGGGCACACCTGCACCGGACGACAGCCCCCATATGAGCACGTTGATTACTTTGGCCTTGACCGGCGTACGGAAGTCGAGTGCCTTAACCGGGTGACAAACGGCCACATAGCGGTCCACGCTCATCATGGTGAGCGTAAAGATGCTGGTGAACATGTTGTAGTAGTCGATTGAGATGAAAACTTTGCACGCCACCTCGCCAAAAGGCCACGAGCTGAGTAAGAAATCTGTGCTCTGGAAGGGCATGGTGCTGGTCACCAATGCGTCCGCCACCGCCAGGTTCAGGATGTAGATGTTGGTGGCTGTCTTCATCTTGGTGTACCTAACGCAAGGGCAAAATAAATAAACCCTGCTTAGTACGGGTGGGTGGATTGATCCGGACATCAGCAATCTATACTACGCAAGTAATTTAATCCGTTAGATACCATATGGATCCATCAATTTCCTCAAAGCGTCACTTCTATATGTAGATAGCACAGTTCTCCCTCTCACCCAGCAGCCTTGGACACTGTTAAGTTTATGCCTGTTGGTGTGACTGACAGTCACACATTTAGCACCTCTTTCTAACTGGCCTGCTGCTGCATCCTGCCTGGCAGGCAGAAGAGTGGACCAAATCTGCGCAGGCATCCTCATCAGAAGCACAGAAAATGACAATGCCAGGTGTCATTCGTGTGGAAAACTAGTGTGCTAGTGTTGCAAATTTACATAAACACGTGAAAAAAGCTTACCCTACAGAGAGCAACGAGCTGCAATTAAAAATGTAAACATGTTACTGTACCTGACCAAAAATCTGTAAAACTGTGGCAAAAGAGCCAAAAGGGCTTGCTTGCTACATTGCTGATTTTTTTGGTTCGTCTCTCTTGATTTTTGCAATTGTTGTAGTAGAAGTATTTTATTTTTATACTGTTAAAGGTTTTTAGATTGTATTGTTGACACTATTTGCACTTTTTGACTTCATTTCCAAAATATTAGAGGGTGTAGTATTTTTGAAGGCAGAAAAGCTTAAAAAGAGAGTCGGTATTTAATAACAAAAAAGAGGTATTTAATGTCTTTCAAAAACCGATTGACAATAAGATACACCAGAGGGGTTTCCCTTTTTGAGCTTTTTTGTGTTTTTTCATATCTTTCTGGAGGACTCTGGTTTCTCCATTCTCTAACATTAACCCTGACTAAAATTAGAGTAAAATGCCTGTTCATATTTCATCTATATCACTGATGGTCTAGTAGATAGGATTTTGCACTCTTACCACCGCATCCCAGGTTCGATTTCTGTTGCATCCAATGTTTTGCGATTGTGGTTAGTGTATATTTAAACTGATCAGATAATACACAAATACAGTACTATACTAACGTAGAACCTCATGAGAAATGCACAACCAGACGTTAAGGTCTTTTATAGGTAAAAAAAAAAGTGCAATCATACATTAATAAATACGATACACCTGCACCAGTATTTGTACGTTTGCAGCACTTTCTATATCTTGTAAACATTTTTATTTGTTAAGATTGCATTGCTTTTAGGGAAAAAAAGTGCCAAAAAGTACTTAAATGACTAATTGGGTTTTTGCTGCTTTTTGATGTTCAGGATAAAAAGCATATACGGCACCAATAGCTGAAAATTAACGATAATACATAGACAAAAAATGTGTATTTCTACCACGATTTCCCATTGCCCTCACTTGGCCCGCTCGTTTGGCGCCAGCTGTTGCTCGTTGCCTGATTGGCTTCCCTCCTATTTAAACTCAGTGCTCTCATTCACTCCTTGTCAGTCCGTCAACGAACCTCTGCACTTGCAAGACGTGTGTTTTGACTCCGGTATCTTGTTCCAGTATCCGGTATCGATCCCGTCTGTCTCATCCTGTCCGGTATCTTGCTCCAGTCTCCATTATCCGGTATCGGTCCCATCAGTCCCGTCCTGTCTGGTATCTTGCTCCTGTATCCAGTATCCGGTATCGATTCCGTCTGTCCTGCCCTGTCCGGTATCTTGCTTTTGTACCTGTCCCGTTCTGTCCGGTATCAACAATTTCTTTACCATACTGAAGTATTTAAGGTCAAATTTTGTATTCCTAGCAAGGTTTCTTCATTTACCTCATGTTGAAGTTTTGAGTTTTTCTTTGCCCTCACGTAGGTTTATAATAGTTGGTAGTTTGCAATAGTCTGTGGTCTGTGCAGCCCTTTTAAAGTCCTTGTGGGCTATACAAGTAAACTTGACTTGACTTGACTATTTTTGTTATTTCGCTGCTTTTTTATTTGACTCTTGGCTTTTGTTCTGAAACAGTTGTAATAGAAATATTGTCATTTATTATATATACTGTTAAATTTAGATTCTAGTTATTTAATGAAAAATGAAACAATTTAAACAATTAAACCAGCTCGGTGGCCCCGAGACTGGGAGGTTGTGGTTCAAGCCTCGGCCGAGTCATACCTAAGACTTAAACATTGGTACCCGTTGCCTCCCTGCTTGCATTCAACATTAGGGGTTGGAATTGGGGGGCTTGGTCACCTAATGACTCCCAACGCCTCAGTTGGGTTGGGCGAGGGGGCTGGGAATTCCTTCCTCTGAATCAATCTCCCAAAAAGAGTCAGAAATGACTCTAGCCACCTCCCACTAGGGGGATATGGCTGTGGTATATATATACCCTATATATAAAATCTTGCTGTGTTTATCTTAAGTCATGGAGGAGGGTTCAGTTATTCAACAATCATGGCATTTCAGAACAAAAAATATCGGTATCGGAGTGGTATTGATCGATACTACCATGTATATATTTAGATGGGATTGATACTAAAATTTCCAGCACCGCCTGGCGCTTCCCTTACTGCTCAGGTATTTTCCTTTCTTTGTATAGAGATGTTAATGGGTTGTGGATGCTGCAAAGGTTGACATCATCAACCTATTTTGATGAATTCGTCACACACTATTTGCACTCTTTTAAACCTTAATTAATGATTCGATGTTTCAAAACTGTGCTAATGAGGGTTAGTCGGAGGTGGTAGACTGCAAAATATGTGATAAAAATCTTTCTCCATTGACAGTAGATTTAGCTTATTTTAAGGATGTTCTTTTTCATTTAAAATGTTACTTATGGTGGGCAGCACGGCGGCGCAGTCGTTAGCGGGTGTGCGGCACAGTTCTAAGGTCTTGGGAACCTCCTGTGTGGGTTCAAATCCAGCTACCAGCCTACCTGTGCGGAGTTTGTATGATCTCCCCGTGCTTGCGTGGGTTTCCTCCGGGCACTCCGGTTTCCTCCCACATTCCAAAGACATGCATTCCAGGAGGATTGGCCGGTCCAAATTGTCCCTAGGTGTGACTGAGCGAGCGAGTTGTCTGTCCCTGTGTGCCCTGCAATTGGCTGGCAACCAGTTCAGGGTGTCCCCTGCCCACTGCCTGATGATTGCTGGGATGGGCTCCAGCACCCCCGTGACCCTACAGAGGATAAGCGGTGCAGCTAATGAGATGAGAGATGAGATGAGATTTGAGATAAGATGAGAGAGATGTTACTTCTGGTATATTGAATCATTCCCATAGCAAAAAAATAAAGATTATTCTTGGAGGGATATTGAGTATTTTTTTTTAGTATAGCCAAAAAGGCAACCTTTTTGTGAGTTAAATAAAATAATTTTGTCATTTTGAAATCAGTCCAATTCATTTTTCTTATGCATCCATCCTTTTTCTGCACCACTTATTCACAAAAGGGTTGTGGAGTAATTTGTCTTACTTAGATTAAAACAAGGTTTAAATTTTACAAAGAAAATGGCAAATATGGTGAAATGTTGAGAAAAATGCCTTCAAATTTTGGCATTTTTGCCTATTTGATGTATTGAACATTTTAATTTTACCTTAACATTTGCCTAAAATTCTGTGACACCAAAATGCAAGAGGTCTAAAATTAAGAAGCAATAAACGTTGGATTTAGGAGATTTACCAGGCAGTAGGAAGATCTGTTTTAAAATGTATATTGTTTTGGGGTTAGATTTAAGCATTTAAACTTTAATTGTTAAAAATAGAAACCAAATGATCCTCCGCTTCACGTTTTTGAGGACCGGAAATGAAAATGGCGTTTGAGTGAGCACTGTAAAAGCGTCTCAAGGGGGTTATCTAGTGGCAGAAATTATACGACACTCCATCATCACCCTTAATTCTGTTTTACCATTCTAGGTACATTGTGAAATATTCGACTACTAGATGTCACAGTGTTGTCTAAAGCGAACGAAAACAAGCAAGATGAGCAGAATGTAGCAGCAAGATGCAAGAAAAACATGACAGCAACTACTATGTAAGGATTCTGCTGTGTAAAAGAAATAACTGCACAAATCTCTTGACTGATACATTAAACTAACAAGTCAGATGGCTGACAATCATGTCAGCTCCCTGTAAGTCAGCCTCAAGTTGTGTCAAATAAATACACATTTCTCGACCCAACCTTTTCAAAAGAGGGAAAAAAAGGTAAAAAGGAAAAGGGGAACATTGAATCAAAAGACATAAACTAATGAAAATAAAATATAAAAAAGGTAAATAGAAAGAAAAAAAAATACATTAAATACAAGGAAAGGAAAAAAAAACACATAAATGAAATAGAAATTATAAAAAGCAAGTACAGTACAAAAGAAGAAATTTTGATAAGTTCATTTGGGGTACCCTTAACTGTCACAGACCAGAACGAACACAGGACTCAATAGCGTACGTTTCTCAGTTTTTTATTGAAAAGAGAGGGAGAGTAAGGCTTGCTTCCTTGATCCGAGGACTGACGGAAAACAGGCGCGAGCGAGGCGAGAGTGACACTTCTAGTAGCTCAGGAGGTAGAGCGATCGTTTTCGGATTAAGGGATCCCAGTTCGAATCCCGGCTTGTCCGTGTTACATGCCGAAGTGTCCTTGGGTAAGACACTGAACCCCCAATAAGCAGGTTAGTGCCTTACATGGCTGCGAAGATCATGGCCGCTATTGGGAAATGTGAAGCACAATGTAAAGCGCTTTGGGAAGTCATTGACTTGAAAAGCGCTATATAAATGCAGATCATTTCAGATCATTTCATTTCATTTCACTTCTGTGTCGGACGAAGACAGGCGGGAATAGGAAGTCGTTTGGCCGGGGCTGGAGATCAGATGCGATGTCGAGTCCGTTATCGGGGTCGTAGGCAGGAGGCAGGCAGGTAACGAGGCAAAACGGGTAAGGTAACTGGGGCAGGCAGAACGGGCGTAATCAGGTCCAGAAACGGGCCAAAAATCAAGATCAGGCAGGAGAAAGGTTTAGCAGAAACAGAGTCGGACGAGAATGCTCACTGAGTGGAATACAACAGTTCGCAACGATCTGATAATGACTGGGAGGAAGCCGGGGGTTTAAAAATGGAGTGTCCACCAATCAGCTGTCCGGGCTGTTGGCGCCAATCAAGCCGCCGCAGGTGCTCCAGATTGGCAATCACAACATTAACGGCAAGATGGCCGACAATCATGTCAGCTCCCTCTAGGTGAGTAAGTTAGAGTATTTAAAAAAAATAAACGTTTGTAGTATAATTCATGTATTTCTGCTTATTATTTAAATCAATATTGTTTGTTGATGAATTCTGTTTTGTTTTGCTTTTTTTACCACTAAGAGGTGCCAAATAATACACACTGTCCCATTATAGGTGGGGTGCATTGTTTGAGGCGTCCTTCACAAAGTTGAAAGTTAACAATGCCCAACTGAGTTCAGCGAATAAAAAAAGTTCCAAATTCCGTACAGCCCCTTTGATTGATGTAGACAAGTTAAATGGAGCTGAACTACCTTTAAAACTGCACTATATCTATAATTTTTACGCGAATTAAATAAAAAGGAGGTATAAACTAACCTGATGACGACATACATGACCAGGCAGTTGCCCACCAGGCCCACCACGAAAACCAGGGAGTAGACGGCCACGATGACAGGGATGATGGGCGACATGGGCTCGCTGTCTACTGCCTCTCCTTCCCACGTCCCGTTGAAGGTGGAGGAAGTGGGCCAGGTGCAAGCCCCCGACACCTCCTCCCCATCCCACGGACACATGTCCTCAGGACCCTCTCTTCGGTTCACATGCACCAAAGGGGTCTCCATCATGTGCACTTGAACGCTGCCCTCTTTTTGCCCCCTTAACACTGCACAACAGGAGAGTGCACAAGAGCATTTATCGATTCGCAATCAGAACAGCCGTCGTTGCGGGCCATTGTTTGTAGAAACATGTGCATAAAAAGGTATTGATTCCGATAGAAGATTGGATTCGGCTGCTTGGAGTGGTCAGTGGTCCGGATCTTCAGTACCCACTTTGTGCATTAGCAACCCCACAAAATAAGGCCTCACAATAGTAGATATTTATCGATTTTGTTGGCATTCATTGGGGGTGCCTTGACACAATACCTAGCTAGAAACACTTGCAGATACCTAAAGCACAATTGTGTAAATTTTCACATAAACCGGTTTAGCAGTTTCACACACACACACACACATTGGGATATATAAGTAGTTTAGATTAGGTTTAGATGAGATTAGGTTGAGATCAAATTTGTTTGGATTAGATTGTGTTGGATTGGGTTACATTGGGTTGGAGTAAAATAGATTATATTAGCTAAATTTTGATTAGTATGAATAGATTTAGATTTACCACAATATAACGAACATGCGTGACTTTGAAGTTTCAAATTAATTGATATCAAACCCATACAAAAAATATTACAAATTACAGATATGTTTTATGAGTACTTAAAAGTAGTCTAAGTGTTAACAACCAAAGGATTTTGTTTCTATTGTTTTGAAGAAATTAGATCAAGACAGCGACATTTCTGATCATGATTAAGTGCAGCGGTCATGCATGATTAAAACAATTGCCATCTTGAAAAAATATACGATTTAGGCCAGTAGTCGGCAACCACTGGGCTGCGGATCCGTATCAGTATGCACAGAAAGAACAAAAATTTGCCAAATTTTTGGCTTATATCATATATAACGCGTTTTCTGGTAGTATTTAAGCAATACTTGATCAATTGAAAAATATTATTAACCGCATTTGCACAACAATAAATACAACTGGATTTCAAACTGGATTGCAACAATGAAAGACCAAATTTTTACCACTAGACCATTAGGAATGTAGATGACATGGGAAAAGGCATTAGATTTCATCTGATCATCACACTGTTTTTAAACCACATTGTTTAACAGGACCATGATAAGATTAACACAACATAATATACAATGTTTTTTATTCAATATCCTTCTAAGTCCAATTCACAACCAGATATACAGTACCAAAGAGTTGTTTCCCTCGTCAAGCTTATTCACTTTTATTCATATCTTTCAGGATGACCTTCTTTTTTCTCCATTCTATAACAACTATCTGTAGTACTGTGAGTCCAAATACTCCTATGTCACCTACACCCCTAGTGGTCTGGGGGATTTAGGCTTAAAAATTGTATCATTATTATTGTTGTTATTGTTGTGGTTATTGTGGTTGTTGTGGTTGTTACCGATGTTGTTATTGGGCCGGCCGGCCATAATACTGTGAATATTGTTAGACATTAAACCGGTGTTCTGCAATTCCTTCCTACCCGGCGAGACGTCCTACCAATCAATGCCCAGTGTGCTTGCCTATCATGCGCAATGAGCAGATAGCGATTTCAAGTCAAGTCAAGTCACATTTATTTGTGTAGCCATTAATCACAAGATGTCTCAAAAGACTGCACAGGATTACAATTACACCATCCCCTGATTTTAAACCAACATGCAGGCGAGGAAACACTCAAAACCTCAGCACGAGGAATATAAGAAATTTTGAGAAGGGGCCTCGCAAGTATTAATCCCCCCTTCCAGAATGACCAGGGTGCAAAAGATTTAGTAACAGTACACAAAACATAGTAAAGATCAATTTCCTGGGAATCGTGCAGTCTTTTTTTCCTACCAGTCATACGTGACAGATTTTTTTTTTACTATTTACTGCCTGAAAATACCATACACATGATTTTTCACAACTTTTAAACATGACGTGTTTCGTGTATTTTCGTAGTCGCTTTTAAGCATGCTGTTTATTCACGCAGTGTATGTAATGTTATAACGTACTACCCTCGTTTCATATCGTAAGTAAGAGTTCTGTTTGTACATATTATGAGTTTTTTTTAGAAAGAAAACTAAATCAACGATATATAACAAGTTTATTTAATTTGTGTTTATATATCTGTCTTTGTTTTTATGTATTTTTCATATGTTATATTTTCTCAGGGAGGTTTAGGCATGTCACCAAGGTTAGCAATGCATTCTGATGTTAGTAGATGTTAAGTAAATCTCTGTCTTTTTAAACTGGCGGTGAAACATCCTACAGATTAAATTTCCATCCATCCATCCATCCATTGTCTTCCGCTTATCCGAGGTCGGGTCGCGGGGGCAGCAGCGTTAAAAGGGAAGCCCAGACGTCCCTATCCCCAGCCACTTCCTCCAGCTCATCCGACGGGACCCCGAGGCGTTCCCAAGCCAGCCGAGAGACATAGTCTCTCCAACGTGTCCTGGGCCGCCCCCGGGGCCTCCTGCCGGTGGGACATGCCCGGAACACCTCCCGAGGGAGGCGTCCAGGAGGCATCCTTATTAGATGCCCGAGCCACCTCAACTGGCTCCTCTCAACGCGGAGGAGCAGTGGCTCTACTCCGAGTCCCTCCCGGATGACTGAGCTTCTCACCCTATCTCTAAGGGAGAACCCAGCCACCCTGCGGAGGAAACTCATTTCGGCCGCTTGTATCCGGGATCGAGTTCTTTCGGTCATGACCCAAAGTTCATGACCATAGGTGAGGGTAGGAACGTAGATCGACTGGTAGATCGAGAGCTTTGCCTTTCGGCTCAGCTCCCTCTTCACCACGACAGACCGGTAAAGGGTCCGAATGACGGCAGACGCTGCACCGACCCGTCTGTCGATCTCCCGTTCCATCCTACCCTCACTCGTGAACAAGACCCCAAGATACTTGAACTCCTCCACTTGGGGCAAGACCTCCTCCCCGACCCGGAGGGAGCATACCACCCTTTTCCGACTGAGAACCATGGCCTCGGACTTGGAGGTGCTGATCCCCATCCCGGCCGCTTCACACTCGGCTGCGAATCGCTCCAGCGAGAGCTGAAGATCACGGGCTGAGGAAGCCAACAGCACCACGTCATCTGCAAAAAGCAGTGACGCAATGCTGAGGCCCCCAAACCGGACTCCATCCCCGCCAAGGCTGCGCCTAGAAATTCTGTCCATAAAAGTTATGAACAGAATCGGTGACAAAGGGCAGCCCTGGCGGAGCCCAACCCTCACCGGGAACGAATCCGACTTATTGCCGGCAATGCGGACCAGACTCTGGCACCGGGCATACAGGGACCGCACAGCCCGGATAAGACTGTGCGGTACCCCATACTCCCGAAGCACCCCCCACAGGGCCTCCCGAGGAACACGGTCGAATGCCTTCTCCAAGTCCACAAAACACATGTAGACCGGACAGGCAAACTCCCATGCACCCTCAAAGACCCTGAAGAGTGTATAGAGCTGGTCCAGTGTTCCACGGCCAGGACGAAAACCACACTGTTCCTCCTGAATCCGAGATTCGACTTCCTGGCGGACCCTCCTCTCCAGTACCCCTGAATAGACCTTACCAGGGAGGCTGAGAAGTGTGATTCCCCAGATTAAATTTCCAATAGAAGATATTTTGTTGTGCCCTGTAAACCTCTCTGCACACTGGATTCTTTTGGTATGTGTCCAACCTAAATTTGTTTCACAGAAACTGCTTTGAAAGTAATGTTTAGTTTAACTAAATTCAATTTACTTTTCAAAGATCATCAACATCCCCATTAGGGGACTGATCCTAAATGATCCCTTTGGAAATTAAGAACATTAGTGAGTGAAACAGTATTCGAAACTGGAGATATCTGGGTGGGCAAAGTTATGATTTAAAGAAGAATATTCTGGTTTAATATTAATCTGGTTGTTGTTCTGTTTTCATCATATACTTTCTACATATGATGGAAAGGTTGAAGGAGTAATGGCAGTTGCAGACTCTGGAACATCACAAACATCAGGACTCAAGTAGTTGCGATGTTATTGTGCAGAAGGTGATAACATATGATCTTTTAAATGATGGTGATTTGAAGAAGTACACATATACTTTTGTCTCCTATCTCAAAGCTGGGTGACTGCTGAATTAAAAATGTGCAAAAAATGTGTTACAGTTTGCAGAACTGTACATCTCCTTAGGTGAGATAAAGGATGTGCTAACCACCATGGTCGCAGGTGCACAGGGTTGAGGGCAGATAGCCGTACCTTGCTTGAACATTGGGGTAAGTTTGGAGCTGCTTTTCTAGTTTATAGCTTTAGTTTTTCTACTAACCACTATTTATATAAAGTTGATGGAAGTCATGTCTTACCAATGGTATTTAGCAAACAAAGGAATGACACCTACAATCAAGAAATTACACAGATGTACAAAATGCCCTTCAGTTCTGCTAGGTCATGCAGAAGAGTACTATGTGGTGTGCTCCATGGTGGTATGTGATGTAGAGTCTCCTGGGATCGAAATGGTAATGAACATCATCATGTGAGAAATACTTTAAAATAATTTTTATATTTAGCTGTGAATGCTGAAAATGGGTCGTTGCTTTAAATGGAAACGGCATAGGTATATTTGCTTTCACATTTGTACATGCATTGACTTAGTGTGTGCTTTGCAATGTCATAGATGTGAGAGGTGGGCACATTCTGGCTTTGTCCCCCAATATGATCTGTCAAACAGCGACTGTTGTTGCTATAAAACTAAATAGTTGTGGACAAATTGTCAAGTTTTTTTTCCCCCCATCTTCTATCTTCTCCCAAACCAAAACTTGTATTTGCATCCTGGACCAACTTTTACTGATCATTGCGCGCACCTCATTCATCCTTCTTTTACCATCTTGGCACAGGTATACTCTTAAAGGGTAAATTAAAGTGTCAGAACATACTACCTGCTTATTTTTTTGCATAAATATACTCCAAATAGGTTAATTCAGGAGTCAGATCCTCCTACCTGCTTATGTTTATGCATTAATATACTCTGAAAGGGTATATATAAGTATCAGAATTAAAGGTCGACCGATTATCGGCACAGATACTTAGGAATTTGATGGATATCGGTATTTTTTCCTCTGCTGCCTCTGACGCCTTACGTCTTTGCATTAACATAATCCAAATAGGTAAAGTCAAGAGTCAGAATGTCCTACCTGCGCATGTCTACCCAATAATATACTCTGAAATGGCAAATTCGAATGCCAGAACTTCCTACTTGCCGAGCTCTGCCTAAAAGCATTCTCTTTCGGTTAATACCAATATATAAACATATTCTTAGGAGTTTTTTTTTACTCGCCAGAAGGCCCTTCCCACTTGCATCTACGTGTTAGTATTATATCAACAGATTTTTACGAACGTTCTACGAATATGGATCTCAACAAAACAAGTCAAGAGAGAACACTAGTATCTCGGCTGTCAAATCAGCCTCTGGTAGGAAGTTTCGCCCGAGTAGGACATTTCGGCAGAACACCGGTCCGTTTAGGGACCACTGATTGAAGTGACAAAAGCTGCCATTAAACATTACGAAATAAACAAAGACATTAAGGCTAAAACAACGAGTTTAAAATGCATTTAATTAGAGATACTACATTTGATCTGCTTCAATAGTACACGACGAATAATAATGAGCGAAAAAAACGGTAGTTTCATAAACAAGTTCGACAGTATTTTTTTAATCTACTGACTAGAAATATGAGATGTCATAAGCAGCATTAACGCAAGCTTACCTTGATCCCAGTTCTCCCCAAAAATTAACGAAATGGCACAAAGTTGTAAAAGATATTTTGAATGATTTGTAACGATGCGCAAAGCTTAATCCGCCGCGGAGAAGTCAATACACTGAACGCAGCGCACAGCTTGGAGCTCGCTTAAGCGCTGCTCTCCAGTGACGTCATTGCTCTCTCTTCGACTATAACTCACATTTTATTCACATTTCTTTCATATTAAAGAACAGACGTTCGGAGAAAGACATGACATTATCAAAGTTTCAGGCGTAGAAATCTTAATACCTGCTTTTTTCCATTACATCTTCATCCCATGAGTTCTGTTTTTTTAATGTATTTTCTTTTACCTAGAACAGGATTTTGAGACGCTTTTTCTTTCGTAGGAAAATAAGTCAAACCAAAGGATACCTCAACAGTATTAGCTTCTATGACCCCTTTCCAATCTACGTCATCCCCGGATCACCACAGGATGCGTGCGCATTGTCGACCCAACACAGCGGGAGTAGCATTGCAAGTTTGAATGGAGCGAGAGAAGAATTGCATGTTTATTGCCTTTTTAGAATCACAGTTTACAAGAAAAACCATGCCCAGCTGTTGTGTGTACGCAAAGCCGGCCCAAGGCATAAGCGAACTAAGCGGCTGCTTTGGGGCCTGCGACCACTAGGGGGCCCCAAAGAGTGGTTAACTTTTTTGGCACCAATTTTGTCCCCATTCTCACTTTTGTGAGTCTACAACAACAAAAAACGTGTACAGAAATACTACAAAAGCACTACAAAACTAAATATCAAATATATGGCTTAAAAACAGGGACCTCATATATTATTTTGCTTTCATTCGGAAAAAAAAGAGTATAGAAATACTACAAAAATACCATGATACAAAATACTACAGAACAGTTACAACAAAAACCCAGCCACAGTAATATTACAAAAATATTAAAGAAATATGACAAAATTGTCATGATTGCCTATTGAGTGCAGCTGCTGTGGCTTAATTGGCGCCAACAGCCCGGAAAGCTGATTGGTGGACACTCTCTTTTTAAACCCCCGGCTTCCGCTTGGAAGCCGTCAGATCGTTATGTGAACTGCTCAGTAAGCCTTTTCGTCCGATTCCGTTTTTGCCCTGCTTTTTTTTGCCTGATCTTTGTTGCCAACCTGTTTTCCGGACCTGACCTGTTTTGCCCCATAACCTGCCTGCCTCCTGCTACCGACCTCGTTTACGAACTCGACACCGACTTTGATCTCCAGCCCCAGCCAACGACTTGCTATTCCCGCCTGTCTCAGATCCTCCTCGCTCGACACGGAAGTGCCACTTTCGCGTACCCGACACCTGCTACCCGTGTTCGTCGATCCGCGGATCGCGGAAGCAAGCCTTTCTCTCCCTCTTATCAATAAAAACTGAGAAAATGAGCGCTGTTGGGTCCCATCTCCGTTCCTGGTTCGTGACAAAAATAATACTATGGTAATACTACAAAAAAGTACAAAAATATTACAAAATACTGCTTTGGAAATACATCAAGAATATGTCTACAGAAATACTAAAAAAATACAATTTTATAATACAATATTACACAACACTACCAGAAAAGTATTATAAAAGAAATACTAAAAAAGTATTACAACAGAAACATTGCAAAAATACAACTACAGTGATACTACAAAAATTCTGCTATGGAAATACGACGAAACAGAAACACTAAAATTATCAAAGTACTGTATTACTATAAAAATACTACATGCATGCAACAATAAAATCACCCTTTGTGATACAACAATAATACTACAGAAATATTAAGAACTTACTACCATGGAAAAAATAAAAAAAACTACCGCAGAAATAGAACAAAAATAATACTACATAGAAACTACTGAACTTCAACTGAAATCTGACTACAGAAATATTCAAAAATACTTTCAAAAAAGTACATTATGTCACAGTTGCCCATTGCCCTCGCTTGGCCCCACCCGTTTGGCCCCAGCTGCGGCTTGTTGCCTGATTGGCTTCCCTCCTATTTAAACTCAGTGCTCTCATTCACTCCTTGTCAGTCTGTCAACAAACCTCTGCACTTGCAAGACTTGTATTTTGACTCTGTCCGGTATCTTGTTCCAGTCTCCAGTATCCGGTATCGATCCCGTTTGTCTTGTCCTGTCCGGTATCTTGCTCCTGTCTCCAGTATCTTGCTCCAGTGTCCGGTATTGACCCCGTCTGGCTCGTTCTGTCCGGTTTCTTGCTCCCATCCCCAGTTTCCGGTATCGATCCCGTCTGTCTCCTCCTGCCTGGTACCTTGCTCCAGTCTCTAGTATCCAATACCGATCCTGCCTGTCTCGTCCTGTCCGGTATTTTGCTCCAGTCTTCGGTATCCGGTATCGATGCCGTTTGTCTCGTCTTGTCCATCATCTGTCCCGTCCGGTATCTACCCGTGTGTCCTGTATCAAACCCCTCTATTCTGTCCGGGCTCGATCTCGTCTGCCTCTGACTTCTCTGTCTCACATCTTCCGCCTAGCGATCACCGCATCCCTGGTGTTTGTGTTCACGTGCCTCACTACCCCATTCCCATAAAACAAAGCTTGTGTGAAAACGTTACGCGTCTGGGTCCTCCATGAAATGAAAATGAAATGAAATGATCTGCATTTATATAGCGCTTTTCAAGTCAATGACTTCCCAAAGCACTTTACAATGTGCTCCACATTTCCCAATAGCGGCCTTGCAGCAATGTAAGGCGCTAACCTGCTTATTGGGGGTATCAGGGGTTCAGTGTCTTACCCAAGGACACTTCGACATGTAACACGGACGAGCCAGGATTCGAACTGGGATCCCTTGATCCCAAGACGAGTGCTCTACCTCCTGAGCTACTGCCGCCTCCATCTGTTTGGGTTCTGACACATTTACTGTAACGCTTGAAAAGTAAATATCAAATGTAAATGTCTGCATCTATATTAATTCCCAGATGAAAAAATTGGATCTTTTTCAAAGATCAGACCCTTGGCCAAAACTTTTGAACCCACTGCTGCCCCCGACAGCAAATAGTTGCCTGCTCCTGGATTAGAATGTGGAATGAGTCCTACTATGTATGCAAATGATCAAGTAATAAGGGGCTCAAAAACTAATTTTGCTTAGGGCCCCATGAAGGCTCGGGCCGGCCCTGTGTGCACTGTGCACAAATTGAAATTTTAAGGAACACAATTTCATTGCAATTTCCAGAAGAAACTGACATTTTCGAAAGCACAGTAGACTGCAAGCCATTTAAACAACTGACTGAACCAAGGACATCATTTAGGAATATCCGCGTTTGCTGTTTTCGTTTTATCTCGGATAAGTTATCGTGCCAATCTGGTTAAAGTTAACTCGAATAAGGAACGCTTCAGTAAGTGCAAAAAGGTGTCAGGGAATTTTGAGTGTTTGCCACAAATGCCTACTATAGACTGTAAATTTGCTACTACTGGTGCTAGCTCATAGATCCTTTATAATAACAACGATTAATACAAAAATAATAACATCATAAACACTGTTAATATTTATATCATATGTAATAAACCTTTAATAATAATACAATATTGTATTGTTAATTGTAATAGTTGATGAATTGTTGTTATAATTGAATTATTTAAGCTGGGTGCAAGCCAGGGAAGGTCAACGCTTCTAGAGTTTAACTTATCTTTGATTCAAGCAACAGTAAACACGAACTGGTCATCTGAGCCACTACTTACTTCAACTATTTTATAACAAATTTGAAGTACTATTCCTATATTTTTTTACTTGCTGTAATACTAAAGTATTTTACCCGTTACTTACCCAACATGGGTATATGATGTATATAATGCAAAAAGTGATGTCACGTTTTCCTCCTTACATTCAGTTACAAGCAGCGAGTACTTATGATTTTAAAGTTTATTTTAATCCTGTTTGACTTTCACTTGTTCAAAATACGTATAGGCAGATTCGGCTGTCAGATTTGCCTACGGTAGGACATCTTGAGAGGGTAGGACATTTTGGCAGAACACCAGCTTGGAGACGATTTGGGCGATACAAGATCGGTCTAAGTAAAAAACGATTTTTTTAAAAATTTGGTCACTATGGTAACAAGGGAAGTTTCCAGGGGTGGCCCAAGTGAGTCACTTACCCACTTGAAATGTAACCATGAGCAAAAGGCATCCTAATGAGGGGATGTTAACAGGTAGATGCTCACGTGTGGAGGTCAACGAGCAGATGCTAATGACCACATGCTAAAAAGTCATGCAAACGGCTAGGTGTTAATGAGCAGATGGTAACGAGTCATGCTAACAACTACATGTTAACGAACTATACTAATAACTACATGCTAACAAGTTGAGGCTTAAGAGTCGTGCTAATGACTACATGCCTACAAGTCATGCTAACCACTATATGCTAACGAATTAATGCTATTATGCTAAATGCTAAAGAGACATGTTTACGGCTGCATGCGAACGAGTCATGCTAACGGCTACAAGCCAACGAGCAGATGCGAACGAGTCATGTTAACGGCCGCATTACAAAAAGTCATGCTAATGGATAATGCTCATGAGTAGATGTTAACAACTACATGCTCACAACTGCCAGAGCCCAGCCCCAATTTTCACAATTTCTGCGGGAATGGTTTATTTTATTTTTCCTGTGTGAGTCAAGGCTAAATAGAGAAAAATCACAAGTGAAGTTTTATGGAACGTGGAAAGAGACAGAAAAGGCAGGACTCCCACTGACGGTGTTAAAGACAGACCAGAAAATCCTAGGGATAAAATTCAATGCGGATGGAGGAGGCGAGACCAACTGGGATGACGTGACAAGGAAAGTTAAGCAAAGACTTGTTTTTTGGTCACTAAGAAAACTGACAATAGAGGGGAAGGTCCTAATCATCAAAGCGATCATCCTCCCACTGCTTTTGTCAATCAGTTTAGTTTTTATGCCCAAAAGAAGCGTGCTGTTACAACTGGACCGAGCCATCTTTCGCTTTGTCTGGGGCTCAAAGTGGGAAAGGATAAAAAGAGATACAATGAAAAGGAAAAAGGGGGGAAAGGAGTGCCTGACCTCCAGCTTTTCCTTGGAAGCAAATATGTCTCTCTCCACTTCCAAAACGCTGTGAGCCCACCCAACAACCCGAAAAGTCAAGCGATGACCCGGTTTTGGATGGGCTCATATTTGCGGAAGCTAAAGCTTGAACCAAACAATCGTTTGATTCCAGTTTCATTTAACTTGCCACCAACACATCTCTTTATTCGGGATTTTTTAAAGAAGTTTGATTTGGAAACACACGAGTGTCACACTTTGCAGAACCACAGGGCCCTTATTGCTATTGTGCAAGGGCGAGCAACAGTAAGCCCTGTGCGGGGGCTTGCGTTTGGCGAACCTACAACGGTTTGGAGCAACGTGAATCATCCTGCCCTCCCAAACAGACTACGAGACTTGTCATGGATGGTGGCTCATGAGGTTCTCCCAGTCGCTGAGGAATGTCAGCGACTTCGACATGCCCTCGACCTGGCTGTGGCGCCCAGGAGTCGGTGAGGCACCTTTTTTGTGAGTGCAACGCTGCAGAGGACTTGTGGACAATGGCCGACCAACTAGGAAAGTTCCCGGACTTGCCAGCAGGGGAGGTCCCTGATGCACAGTATGTGCTTTACGGGGTGAGTCGGTCGAGGAGGTCTTGGGACGACTTTGCCAGGGACTGGCTCACTCTTGCCGCCATCAAGGACGCCATCTGGACCTCCAGAAACCTGCTGGTATGGAGGTGCAGGCAGATCCCCCCCGCGGCTGTGCTCCAAATGGCTGCAGATACCATACAATCTGCGAGCGGCGGGCCTAGGACGCAGCCATAAAGAAGAATCGTCTGCACCCACCCGGAGGGGGGAACCGGAGCTACACTGTGGGAGTCCCGGCAGCAACGGCCTGGGTTGTGGAAAGTAGAGGTTAGAAGGGAGAGGACCCACACAGAGGACTGGAAGGATGCTGCTTGGGAGGGTGGGATGTCAGAGCTATGCCCTTGCACAATAGTATTGCCCTTTACACGTTGGTTAACTACTGTTAAAAGATAATAACTCTGAAATTGTTTAATTGATGTATAAAATGTCAGGAAAAAATGTTAAAACGTCATATTGTCACGTCATATTGTCAGATATAACAAAATTGTGAATATGCTTGATGGCTGTTGAGATTGTCGTGTTTGTTTTGCTGCTGTTGGTGTCGGTGGATTTGTTCAGACCAAAGACAATCGACTTTGGCCTGGACGGATGTTATATAATGAAATTGTGAATATGCTTGATTGCTATTAAGATTTTCGAGAAGGGTTGTTCAAACCTCACATTGTGTTTGCTGTTAAAAACGTCATATTGAAATATAATATTGTGAATGTGCTTAATTGCTGTTGAGATTGTCATGATTGTTTTCTGTTATTAGTGTCAATAAATTTGTTCAAACCTTTAAAAAAAACAATCTCATAATATATTAATTGACTTTCATGTGAAGTCAGCTAATCAGGGTTGGCCCTAGCATGCCAGGTTAATTGGCCGGTCCAAAGGTGTGAATGAGCGAGTGAGTTGTCTGTCCCTGCGTGCCCTGTGACTGTCTGGCAACCAGTTGAGGGCGTCCCCTGCCCACTGCCTGAGGACAGCTGGGATAGGCTCCAGCACCCCCGCGACCCTACTGAGGAGAAGCAGTGCAGATAATGGATGGATGGATGGATGGACTTTGATGATCTGATTGAATGGTTGTTGTTGTTTTTTTCAATATATAAAAAAGATGCTACTACAGTTACTCAATGCTTGAGTACTTTTTGACTTTTACTCAAGTAATTATTTGAATGCCTCCTTTAATTTCCACTTGAGTCATATTATTCTGATGTAACAGTACTATTACTTGGCTACTCTACCCACCTCTGCTGATAATACACACAGTCCCTTTAATGTTACCTTTCTTTAGGTTTTGATGTGAATGTACAAAAATGAAATAATAGCATGAATCCGAATCTTTTAAGGATGGTCGGTTTGTCACTTAGCACTGGTTGCTTGGAGACATATCACACTTATGGATGGAATAATGAAAAAAAAAACAACAACCAAGGCCATGCAGCACACACAATATCTTGGTAAGTGGATTTACCTCAGTTCTTATTTTCCTCCAGGCAACAGAAACATCGTGAACCACAATAACTAAATAATTGAACCCTGACACGTCGGTTATGAGGCGAAAGAATATCGCCGAGGCTAAGTTACGCATCGTACTCCCGCGTTACAAGGACAACAATAGAAAGAAGAAAAAATATACAATTAATCAATTCGACAGAGCGCTAAGCCACGCCCTCTGTAGTTATGTTATTAATGTATCACACGCGGAGCAAATAGAGCGGCCAAAACAACAGGGAGCGACTCGAGTTGCTATTCCTGATAGCATAGCGTATCATCTCATCTCATCTCATTAGCTGTACCGCTTATCCTCATTAGGGTCGCGGGGGGGCTGGAGCCAATCCCAGCCATCTCCGGGCAGTGGGCAGGGGACACCCTGAACTGGTTGCCAGCCAATCGCAGGGCACACGGGGACAGACAGCTCACTCGCTCATTCACACCTAGGGACAATTAAGACCGCTCAATTCACCTGAAATGCATGTTTTTGGAATGTGGGAGGAAATCGGAGTGCCGGAGGAAACCCACGCAAGCACGGGGAGAACATACAAACTCCGCACAGTAAGGCCGGGAGCTGGATTTGAACTCACGCAGGAGGTTCCCACGACCTCAGAACTGTGCCGCACACGCGCTAACCACTGCGCCGCCGTGCTGCCCATAGCGTATCATTTCTTCCTAATTATGTAAATTGATCTCAAAAGACAGTAGTAAGAAAGGGTATCAGTTACTGTATAGTTATATTCATGGCATCAAGGTGTCCAAGAGGCTAATAACCTTTTCAAAGTGGATGCAAAATGTTGGCGATCGATGAAGTCAGAAGCCCAGCACCAATGACACATAGAAATACATTTAGATTTGGTAGAGATAATAGTATATAAAGGATATAATAATTTACATTTAAAGTTTTACTTTAATAACAGAATGCCAGCTTCCCTTGTATTGGTCATATGCTAACAAGGGACATACTCAAAGAAAGTGCAAGTAAAGCGTACGCTATTAATCCCACTTGTCACTCTGAAATATTAACGAACCCAACAGCATCGTATCAAAAATCAAACACTTTCTTTTGGTTCCTATCGATCCAATGCATGTTTAGATGATAGTGAGGCCGCTAGCATGCCATACAAAAAAGGGCCGGGCTGTCGTCTGCCTCGCGTTCTAATTGGCTAAAAACAAGCGCTGTCGGATCTATGAATTTCATGTTACCTGTAAGGCTACATGGTGTGAAATCAAAGCCACCATTTTTACACTTATCAGGAACGTGTTACAGGCTGTTAAAAATACTGCTTGCTTTTTTTTCCCCGTTTAGGTATTGACTAAAAATGACATCTTCACTGGCGACACTGCTGCTGGGTGGTTAGCGCACAGCCCCACGGTGCGGAGGTCCAGGCTCCAATTCCAGCAAACGCAGCCTCCCCATGTGGAGTTTGCATGTTCTGCCCGTGCGTGTGTGGGTTTCTTCCGGGCACTCTGGTTTTCTCCCACATTCCTAAAATGTCAGGTTGATTGGCTGGTCCCTACATGTGAATGAGCGAGTGGTTGTCTGTCTGTGTACCCTGCGACTGGCTGGGAACCAGTTCAGGGTGACCCCTGCCCAGTGCCCAAAGATGGCTGGTATGGGCTCCAACACCCCCTGCGAACCTACTGAGGTTAAGCGGTTCAGAAAGTGAGTGGATGGATGGATGGACGGACATCATCACTACAATGATGAGAGTTACTTATGAAACACTGGTAATTTGTTTGTGAGGATTGCGGCTATGTTGAACTGGATTAATACCAAAGGCTAATATTTGCCATTTTTAATAAACAGCTATTGTATTTTTAAATGTATTCATTTGTTCATTAGGAGATTAATAAAACAAAAACAAATAGTGGTAGGATGCTGACTTGCTGGTCATGGTAGTGGATAAAGTGTGCAAAAAAAAAAAAATTCCTGACATGAACAGTTAACTTTAATTTTTGTTGAGCTGTGTATTCTCTACAATTAGGGATGGGAACACATCCATGTAATTTGCGGGTTTTCCAGTTTTTTTCCCATCCAAAAAGATGTTATGATGTTATAGTCCTCGTCTAATTTTTGCCTGTGAAAGGCGTGGATTTTGTGAAAGAGGCAGATTGTTAGGAATTGACTCCTGCCAACTTTGCCCCGACCCAAAAACAGACCACGAACCCTCAGCAACGGAGAAAGCTGTCCAAAGTTCTGTCTGCAGTGGTGTCTTGACAATCCAAGTGGTTAAGGTATCCATGAAGCAATGTCCAAGGCTGTAGTGCTCCAGTGATCCACTCTCAGAGCCATTATACCCAAATGGAGAAAACTGGGTGAAGTGGCAAACCTTCCCAGGAGTGGTCCACCAACTAAGATTACTTCAAGAGTGCTATGAAAAACATTCAAAAGACCTGCTGGCCTTGCTGGCCTCAGTTAAGGTCAGGGTTCATGACTCAGCCATAAGAAAGACACTGGCCAAAAATGGCATCCATGGGAGATTTTCCAGGGGGGAACCACAGCTGTCACAAAAGAACACAAAGAGTCATCTCACATTTGCCAAAGAGCATCTTGATTATCCTTAAGAATTTTAGAGAGACATTCTGTGGACTGATGAGTCAAAAATGAAACTTTTTGGGTGGTGTGCAGCTTGTTACATCTGACGTAAATATGGATTTTTGATAGCATTAGGCAAAAAGAACATGATGCCAGTTTTATTCGTTTATTTTACTTGGTAGTCCATACTTAAGCAAACCACAACCTAACTCAGATTTGTACCACTGCTTTTTTTAATACGCAAACTTGCATGCTTGTCTGTGTAGTTGCAAGGCAGTCGCACGGCACCCGCACCCAATGAGCCGGTGCGCCATATCTGTTGATAGATACGGACATAGAACCAGCTATGGAGAGTGCATCTTTTAACACGGTGGAACTTATGGGCGTGAAAATACGGTAATTGGTTCTAATATACACTTTGGTGCAACCTAAGACACATCATCAGTGTTGACACCTGGATTCAGTTATTCATACTTGGCTCTCTTTCTTTCAAAAGCCTGTCTTTCCAGGGAATGGTCAATTCCAGCAGGACCACTAGCCTTGTTGTTTCCGAGTCTGGTCACCGCAATGTTCTCCGGGAAGTTGAGCAATTTCCATGAGTTGATTTTCAATTGCAAGTTCTGTGCTATTGCCAGAAGATCACCTACCTCACCCCGGTGCTTCTGTTGTTTCTCCCCACCTCTGACAAAGACTATGGACTGCCTTGCTGGCTGTTGGTGTTTGCTGGTGGAAATCCCTGTGCTGATGGCTTTGCCATCACTAGACACTCTTGGGCATGACGCCAGCGGTAGCGTATTTCTCCCAGCGCTTTTGGGCAGCAGCTAGGGATGTGCTCCGTAGATCTGACCATTTGGCAGAGTGGGCACAGCGGTTTCTCTGCCAGGCCCCAGTGGTGCAGATTGGATGGGCTTGGTAAGACGTCAAAGACCGACTAGATGAGGAACTTGATCTGGTGGGGCTCAGATTGCCATTACTCTATTTACAAATTGAACTGAAGAGGAGTGGAACTTCTTTGAGACTTTCCCTTTCTTCACCACCAGAGACCTGAACTTGACCGGCTTAAAGTTCATCCTTACTCAGCTGATGAAATGCTCAAGACCTTGGAGGATCCACCTGAAGCCCAGGACTGATTTTGTAGTTACAGTCAGATCATTAATAAAAGCTATGCTAGGGGGCTGTTGCGTACGCGATTTGGTTAGTGGTCATCTACACTCCACCTCTCCCTACTTCACCAGCATGTTCATGGCAAAGGAAAACCCCACCACAGAAATGGTACATCCCCTCACAATGCCCTTCTTAAGTCGATTGAATGCAGATGATACAGCTCCAGAAGTGACTCTCAAACTGAAGCAGCTGTAATAGGCCAGTTTGAGGTCCTTGATCTTATCTGGAATATGGTGTCGATCAAGCAGGACTTTCACCAGCTTGTGAGGGATAGACCCAAAGACATTGGCAAGGTCAAGCCAAAACACTTCCAGGTCTTCTTTGACCTACCGTGCCCCCCGGATCAGCGGGATGACCACTCCGATATGCTTGATACATCCAGGGGCCTTTTGGATTCCTCCCTTCTGCACAAAGGTGTCAATATATCAATTCATCAGGCGGAACTATATCATGCGCCGGGCCACTATACTGAAAAATATCTTGCTCTCGATGCTGAGGAGGGACATGATTCTAAATTGCTCTATAAAAGCGACAAAATAAAAGAGACAAAATCAAAATAAAGGAAAAACTCAACCAGCTGTTAAATGCAGTCAATTTTAAAGCAAGCTGGAGTATAGGTACTAAAATGACAACTGTTACTATTGGCTCACTGCTAATGTCAGCTGACATTTTTCCGAACAAGTGTTCACAGCCTTACTTCCTGGCTTCCCAGTACAGACGCTCCCCTACTTACGAACATTCGAGTTACGGACAACATCACATAGCATATTATTTTATTAAATGTTTCTTTTTCAGTACAAAACCTTACAGGTTACTTATATACGGTTTAAACATACTTATAGAATCCTTAAATATACAAAATATAGCACTGAAGCAACTTACGAACAAATTCAACTTACAAACAATCGTCCGGAATCTCGTTCGTAAGTAGGGGAGCGTCTATAGTTTTACTCTTTGTCCTTTTTACTACTTTATTCAGTACCTTTTAAATACTTTTCAGTACTTTTTGTTCATTTTCATACTCTTTTGGGACTTAAATGTATGATTACTTGATCATTTAAGTATTTTTTTCATACTTGTTAGTGCTTATTGTATATTTTTATACTTTTCCGTACCTTTTCTGATATAACAGTTCTTTTTGTCACTTTTTGTTTCATGATTCACTTTTTCACATGTAAGTGCTTTTTCAAACTCTTTATAATTTCCGGTTCTTTTCATGACCGAGACAAAATCCTTTAACTACTTAATTATACTATTTTATACTTTTACATACTCTTCAGTGATGTTTATTTTCATACTTTTGATATTTGTATATTTCACCATAGCCATTCAAACATGTTATTTCTTTCTTTTTTTTTTTTACATTTCAGTTTTGTCCTTTTCAGTACTTTTTCAAACTTCACAAGATTGGATTCGGCTGCTCGGAGTTGTCGATGGTCAGGAGCTGCAGTACCTAATCTGGTCACCACAGGGCGTTAGAGACCCCTATTAAGGCAGACCACTCGAAAGCAGATGTCTATCGATTTTGTTGTCATTTATTTGGGCTGCTTCGACATAAAACGAAACTAAAGACTTTCATAGAGGCCTAAAGTAAAGCTGTGTACATTCTTACGAAGATCAGTCCAACCGTTTTGGAGACTATAAGTAACACACAAAGACAAAATGCGATTTATTAAGTGTGGTTTGGTGGGTGGGTAGGTAGGTAGGTAGGTGGGTAGGTGGGTAGGTGGGTAGGTAGGTAGGTAGGTAGGTAGATACTACCTCTGTTCAATGTAAAAAAGTTGTCATGCAGAAAAAAGAGCAGGATGAATTTTCCAGTGTTTGAGCCAACATGATCTGCTCCTACTCAGTGCTGTGCCGTCCGTCTATATGAAGAACACGCACATCCTGTGAAAGCAATCCAAACAGTTTTTTTTTACAAGCAAAGAATGGGTATGTTACGCAATGACTCGGTAATCAATGATTCCAACTGTGTACTTTTTTCCCCACTTACTGAAGATGAGACGGAATGAAAAAAAAACCCAGCAAACACTAACCATATACCGCACCTGAAGGAGAGATATTGCCAACTGACCCTGGAGCAACTGAAAGAAAACATCAGTAAGATATGAGGGGGAACTTACAAGCAGACCTTGGAGCTCTTATGGAGTACATAAAAGAACAAGCTAGGTTGCATAAAGCAGAAAAGGGATGTTATTCGAAAGAAGTCCTTTTTCATCAGTTATAGGGCATGACAAGTAAAATAGAAACTGAAACCGTTCTATGAGTTTGTTCCAGTCATAAGATTATATATAAGGGTGATTGAAAACTCACGCCCTATTTGAAAAAGACTCATTTATTTGTGAAATGGAATGTATACACTAAATTAACATTGACTTTAAAGGAAACTAGTTGTTTTCTCCCTGTTTATTTCTACTTCTCTGAAATAAATGTATATTTCTTTTCCGCGCCTCTCTCATCAATTTCTGTGTTGATAGAAACGCTGAAAGTTTTTTTTTTTTTTTTTACAAAAAACACATATAAAGTCAAGTCAAATCAAGTCATTTTTATTTGTATAGCCCATTATTACAAAAAGTCTCAAAGGGCTGTACAGAGCACAACAACAAAATATCTAGTAAAATATAACATATGCTATATAAAATATTTTAGTAGGAACGGAAATATGTTAAACAAAATACAGAAAAATTAAATGTTTAACTTGGTTAACATAGAATCCAAATGCCAAAAATAATAAGATTGTAATAAAAAGTTCATACTCTGGTAAAAAACTAAATTGGAGCTAGCTAAAATAGTAAAGAGATATCATATGTTAGCTCGATAGCATGCAAAAAGCTTGGTATATAGCTAGCTAAAAATATACGAAGATAGCTAGCTACAAAGATAAAAAGTAGCCAGATAGCTAGCTAAAAAAACATATACATTTGTTGCTCATATACTTTATGAAACCCAATTACTGGATTTCAGTTTTTTGTACCACTAGGAGGCAGTAAATATTACACATGGTCCCTTTAAAGACTAACAATGCTCCAAATTTTACATTTTAAGCACTCACCTCCACGACATTAAGGTTGATTGTGTCCAAGATTCTCCTTGGACAGATCAGAATGACAACTTGACCACAAACCGCTGGGGCAGGGAAAGTAGATGAAACAAAAAAGACAGTATATATTCTGGGGTAGTTGAGAAGAACATGTACACCCAAAAAGGCATCGAAAAACACGCAGGGTAGTATTTTATAATCGTGGTTGAAAAGGTGAGTCCCTGCGTGTAGTGGAGATTTTTTCGATTACCTAGCTAGTAAGTATGATTTGCTAATCAACACAGACTTTGTGTAGCTCAAACTAAAGTCTCAAATCCCTTCCTTTAAATTTAACGTTTTGCCAATTTTCTAAATGACGAATATTTGATTGAAACATGAATACAACCCAGTTGTTTAATAGCCCAGCCGTGAGTCCGATAAATACAATGAAATCTGAATAATCTGAATTGGTAAAAATGTCCTAAATGGCAACCGTTTTAATTTCAAATTTCCACAAATTTAAATGAATGAATGAATGAAGAAATGAAGGAATTAATAAATAGTAGAACGCGATTAGACATAGATTTTTTTTAAAGGGACAGTCTGTATTATTTAGCCATTCCGACTGGTAAAAGAAACTTAATTCATAACAAAAATGTTGATTTTAATACATAGCAAAATGTCACAGCCTTTAATATTTAACATGCACCTTTAAGATACTCGAATGTCTAGGAAATAAGCGGTTATTTTACATAACATGAGCCTACATAATTTTCCCCAATCTTGCTGTTACGGATACACAAAACCTCCAAAAAAAGCTGGGGGGAATGAAAAGTAGAATGGTGAGATTTGGTCACTTTACTCTATAGTTAGTATTCTTCCTTGTGCTTTTTAGCACTTTTTTTACGTTTCACTACACCAGGGGTCGGGAACCTTTTTGACTCAAAGAGCCATAAAAGCAAAAAATATTAATTTTATTTTGGGAAAGAGCCACACCATATATTATGAGACAAATTTACTAAATTGCTAAACCGGCCCCCCCTGACAAAAGCTTAGTCTTCAGCACATTTATTTTTGATGATTTGATAAAAATGATGAAAAGAGAATAATGCCAGAGCCCCTGTCCCAAATTCAACAAACAGACCACTTTAAACTTGTCTCTTTCTTGCAATTACTCAAGATCGGTTAAACTCCTTTTGACCCTTTTTTTCATACATATTGGTTTCAAAACCAGATGCAAGCATTTATTTTGTAAAAACGTCACAACATTCTGAGAGTAGGGAGCCTTATGTGCTTACCTTTGGCGAGAGATGGGAGGGAATGCTTGTACTTTTTGCATAGCTCCACCCATCCCTCCCACTCACCCAATCAAATGACTAAGTTCTCTTCCGGTGTTTTGGCGTATTTACAGTTCTGTGGATTCATCATAAAGTATCTGAACACTGAACACAGATTATATAGTGAACTTTTAAATAAAGGATTCTTTAGCGTTGTACAGCCAAAACGAGTTTTTTTCCCCCTTTTTTGTGTGACACCTTGACTGTAAATTGTAGTGAAAAACGTGCCCTATATATACTGCGAAGTGTTACTCTCAAAATTTAGCTATGGTTTGGCTTTACGTGTACCTGAATAGGATAGTCAACTCCGGTTAGGAACAAGTTGGAGAAATTTTGCATGCAATCAAATTGGTCTCTGAGCCACAGATACTCATAGAAAGAGCCATATATGGCTCGCGAGCCATAGGTTCCCGACCCCTGCACTACACCATAAAGCGACATCTAGTGATCAAATAATACACTCATCCTTTTAAGCTTAAAAAAGAATACCCTTCCAATTAACAATTCAGATTTTTAACTTGAAACAGTTTTGGAATTCTTGTAAAGAAAAAAAAAGGCAATTTCGGAAGTACATTATTTTGTTCCCACGTCGGCAATCTGTAAAAATAAAAAATAAATGAACTCTTTTAATCCAAAAATCTATAACTCTTAAGAAAATTTCCTTAAAGGATTAATAGCATGATTCTTCTCTCAATGGCAGCTTTGATGACATTAACTGACACGTTATGGTTTTTGAGTTTTTCCTTGTCCTCTTGCAGGTTTTAGATCAGGGGATGGTGTAATAATAGTCTGTAGTTTGCAATAATCTGTGGTCTGTGCAGCCCTTTGAGACTCCTAGTGATTAAGGGTGTCACAAATAAACATGACTTGACTATGAATAACCTTCATTATACATTCAGGCTCATGAAATGACACACAATTTGTGTTTCCACAAAAATAAAAGACCTTTTACAGAACAAACGGCAGTCTGATTAATATTCACAGCATATTTATTTAAGTGACAACAAAGATTCACACAAAGGATGATGAAGTGATGTATGCTAATAGTGCAACCCGACCCTGGAAAGATAAAAAAGGGTTGTATGTGGAGAAAATGTTAATAAAATAAAACTCGTTTTAAAGCAGACGTATGTAAATGTTCTTGTGTTTACTGAAAAGTATGATAGTACTAAAAAGCAAGGAAAACAAGTACACAAAAACTAGTGTTAAGCATGCAAAAGTACTGGGAAATCCGAAAAAGTATAAAAAGTGCAGTATGAAAAAGTACTTAAAAAAACCTAATATGTGAAAAAATTAAAGTGTATACTGAAAAGTATGAAAAGGTACTAAACTATATGAAAAAGTACTGAAAAGTGCAAAAAGGTGCCATAATATTGGGAAAAAAGTACAGCAACTAGAGTAAAATGAAAAGTACTGAGAAACATGAATAAGTACAAGTGCTGTCAATTATGAAGAAGTAGTAAAAACTACGAAAATGTATTCAATGAAACCCGGAATTTTAAAGGTAAAAGAAATGTACAGAAAAGTATGAAATAGTACTGAATCGTATGAAAAAGTACTGAAAGGAACAAATCGAATTGAACCAAAAATTTTTTACTGAAAAGTATGAAAAATCACTAAGGGCAGTGTTCATTTTACCTGTGAAAAGTGATGGGTCCCGGGGACTCGCATGCTCAAAAATCTATGGGTCCCAACAGAGATCTATGGGTCCGCAAAATTTAGTGTTATCGAGGTTGAAATTTTAAATCGGCGACAAATATATAAATAAATATATAAATCTATATATTCATGCAGTTTTAATCACTTCAGATTTTTCAGTTCATATATTCTTTGTGATTTGCTGTCCCGCCACATTTGTAATGCCTTCTCAAGGTCCAATTGCAGCAACGGAATTTCCATAGCTGAATTGTGGTTTTCATTGTCGTTGTACGGATCCAATGTGCTTTTCTGAAAGTTTGTCTTGCGAAATGATTCATGCAATCCAGTTTTTTTGTCACGCTGGGTGCACGCATCTGTAAGGTATATTAAATCTAGTTATTTGTAATTTTCTCTATTATTCACGTTACAAATGGCTCTGATGGAATATACTTGAGTTCATACTATTTTTATTACTTATTCTCTATTTTTCTACTCTTTTATTTGATTCTGTTTAAAAATATGCATACTTTCAGTCTTTATTTTGAAGGATACAGGAAACTCATCATGGTATGTTTTTACCATAGCTTGACTTCTTCTAAACAAAAACAATCAGGTCACTGGGCCACGAAGAGAAAGGGGAGTCATTCGAAGGAGTGGGTCCGTTTTTCTCCCCGCGGTTACTGGGGGCCTCCTGTTGATATCAAACCTGCATCTTCCTTGACTCTCATATCAGCCAAAGATTAATATCCCAAATTAATCTGTCAGCATCACAGAACATGTAGCCTCCATTATCATCCTCCTCATAGCGTAACCAGGAATATAATTGAGTCCATTTTGGCAGAGAAGTCCTTTTCTTGCTAGGAGTATTCTTTTGTTTATCTTTTGTCGAATCGTTCTCTTCAAAACACGTGTTTTCCTTGCCTTCGCGGCCTTCTGGAGAATTTCTCTGCCGTTTTTTCGTGCCGGAATTATTGCCGTTGTTACCACTTTCTGTATTATGTTTCGACTTATTACCGACAGTGAAGAAATTACCAATTTTTTGTTGATTTGCTCCTAATACCAACTGTTTTTACGGAGGCATACTTCTCTTTCACTCGACAACCACCAAAACAATGACGTCATCTCGAAGCAACAAGATCTCGTTTGCCGAGATCGGCGCGAGACCAAAACAACAATGGCGGATCTGCCTGACAAAAAGTTTGGAGTGCGGTAAATCTTTGTTAAAAAAAAAAAAGTAATCGGGTAACAATGACAATTTGGTATCAAAAAAGTTGCTTCCCGGGGACGCATGTTGATTTGACACAATGCGTCCCCAGCAAAAATTATGCGTCTAAAACGCGGGGACGCGGGAAAACGAGAACACTGCTAAGGGCAGTGAAAAGTGAAAAAGTACTGAAAAGGACAAAAAGTCGTAAAAAGTACTAGAAAGCCTGAGAATTGAGGGTGTGAACATTACGTGGAAAATTTTAAAACTTTAAATCTTTTTTTGACAGGATGCACTTCATTTTTTGATCGTCTCGCTGGCCTTATATTTTACACCGCGTACCTGATCAAGCGCACACTGAAATCATCCATTTCAAAGCAAACAGTAAACGCACCGCAATCAAGCGTCTTAAAGCCCACAAAACAAACATTGAAAATGGACATTGACTTACATGACATCAGAGGGCTAGCCGAATGCATTACACAGCTGACCAAGCAGACATAACAGAAACAATCAAGGGACTCGGTCCAAAATAATAAAACTTGCATCTGCAGCTACACCACCCTGACTAGGAGCCATTATGATAAAACTGCACTGAGTGTAGGGAGGCAGAACGAGGGACACCATCTGTTTGAGAGAGCAGAGTTCAAGACTGCGAGTAGCACTTAAAGAGCGGTGGCGGCGGCCTGGATCTACGATTTCCTCAAATAATATTTACTCTCTCTCCGTGCGCGTGGGTGCTGCAAGGTTTGTGTTTTTTTTGTACTGGATGAATGCAGCAAAGATGTCCGACACATTGACAGACATCCACATCGTCTTGAAAAAAGCAATTTGGACTAACAGTCGAAACTACGATTTTCTCTCACATATTCTTTTTGGAGAAGACTCAAAACCAGGGGAAGAGAATATTGCTGTTAGACAAAGGGATCCAGGTTTTGAATTAGCTCAGCTGAATGCCAATGCCAACAGTGCAGTACTGATCAATAGTACAATTGTAGCATGGTTTCAAACAACAGGCGGTGCAATCTCTCTCCAACTTTGTTCAACATTGTCATGGAGTGGATCATGACAGAAGCCCTGGACGAACATTAAGGTACAGTCTGAATTGGCGGACACAACATCACGAACCTCCATTTTGCTGATGATATTGCGAAACTGGAAAGAGAAGTACAGGAACTTAGTAATCTCACTCGCCTGGACAAGACATCTACATAGTATGGGATGGAAATGAGCACAGAAATAATAAAAGTAATGACAAACAACCCAGAAGCTATCACCACAATAATGACTAACAACAACCAAGAGCTTGAAGTGGTCACCAAATTCAAGTATCTTAGAGCTGTCATGTTTTGAGGGGTGACAGAACCAGAAATCATGCCCAGGGTAGCTCAAACCACAGTTGCACTTGGCAGACTTAAACCCATCTCGAAGGAGAAGAACATTGCAGTGAAATAAAAGATCAGATTTCTGCAAGCACTGGTTACTTCCTTCTTCCTCTACGCTTGTGAGACATGGACTTTCCCAGCAAATCTGGAAAGGAAAAGCCGAGCAATGCAGATCCATTACTAGAAGAAACATCTAGGCATCAGCCATGTCGCCCATGTGACAAATGGTGCTCAACACCATCAGAGGGAATTCTGGTTGAAGAATGGTTGTCAACTGTGCCCTGTAAGGTTGACTAGATCATGATCCCACAACGTTTCAAAAGTCGAATGAAGAGCAAGCACCCGCAAATATCTAGGAGCCGGCATTGGATGCGATCACAGTCTGGTCATAATGAAGTTCCACGTTGCCCTTCAGAAGATCAAGAAGTCACTGAACCCACGGATCAAGTTTGAGGTTTTGCGACTGAAAAATCCACATGTGGTCAAGAGCTTCAATTCCTTTATTGGCGGGAAGTTTGCTCTTTTGCCCGCCTTGGACGATTATGTCAAAACCTTTACCACCAAATTCTCAGAGTAATTGACTAAAGCAGCAAAATAAATTGTAGGAAAACACTGGAAGAAAATAGAGCCCTGGGTCACAAACAAAGCTCTCCAACAGAGTGACACGAGGCGAGAACTCAAGAACAAAAGGAACAGTACCCAACAAAAACATTGGAAAAAAAGCTTGAGAGAAGCAAAGGAGAAATGCATCAAGACCAATGTAAAGAGTTAGAAAAGTACCTCAATATGAACAACTAAAATAAAGCCTTCCAGATTGTCAAACACCTCTCACAAACAAAATGGGCAAAATTCAGGAGCAGCCAGGATGAAGCAGGGAATAACCTAATAGAAGAAAAAGACTATGAATGGAAGGAGATAATACGGTTTCAAATTGTACAACCACCTGACACAGGGAGAATTTAAATGAAAACGAGATTTAACACAGAATAAATGTAACCATTTAATACAATTTCATATTTTTATGAGGACTGGTGAGGCACAGCCTCAACGGCCTCCACTGTCTGCACCTCACTGTTGTTCAGACTAAAATCCTCTCTCTTGCTATCAGTTTTTTAATACAAACATGATTTGAGTATTTTCCAGATTTTATGAGTTAATTGAAAAAGATCAAGTAAAACAACTACACATTTCAGTAGAACTGACTTTCCTGTCCTACTTTAAATGAAATAGGGCAATTAATGGCTGGTAACGTGTACAGAAAAAATGTCCGGTAAACCAGTGTTACACAACATTATTTGAGCAAAAGCACACTTTTTTTCATCAACCAGCACATTCATTTTGCTTTCATTTGTGATTTTTACTATATTTGAACTTCTTATAATTTTACCTAGAAATATAAAAAAGACAATACTATAAATGAGCAAAAAAGATGTTGTTTTATGGGTGGACCCAAGTAAACGAACAAGGAACTGAGGCAGGGGAGTTTAAAATAAGGATGGTAATTAATAACAAAACCAGGAACAAAGTATCAAAGGGTCACGAAACAAAAAACATGTCCATACACGATCAAACCTACCAATATTCAAACCAGGAACAAAGAACAAACCGTAAATGGAAATGCAATGACCCGACCCGAGTGAGAGTTGGGCTAGCGAGATGAAAGCAGGTAAAATTGCTTGCTCCTCTGACCATCTTTCTTTCTCCAATTGCAATTGTTAAGAAAACTCAACAATTCTCATACCTGTTGTATTTTCTCACGTTAGCCAATTTTTATAGCTCTCCCACGTGTAAATGGTCGTTTTTAGACCCAACAGTAACAAAAAAATGAACCAGAAGTAGATAAAGGTGCGGTACCCTAGCGGCTGGGACAGTACCCTGATGAACTGGACGCAATGCATTAAACTTGGTTGAGGTTGGTGCTTCCTTGGCCTTTCCTGCTCCAAAATGTGAGCCAGTGCACGTCGGACATTCTCATGCAGTCAGCGGTATCTGCTCTGGCTAAGAGCAGTATGGCATCGTGCCAGTATACACGCCAGTGTCTATCTCCCTCAACAAAGCCTGCATTGTATGTCCTACCTCAACCCCCACTTGTACAGGTTGGTTGGTGTTAGAATAGGGTCGTACACTGAACAGAGCAAAAAAGAGATCTGGAAAGGTTCCAACCTCTAGAGTTCTGTCCAGGTGATCCTATCGCTTTGGAAGGTCCGACTGTGTCCAGGCTTCTTGGACTGCAAGCTCCACAGCTCTGTACCACCTGCTCTCCTATTCCAGCTGGTGGACCTCATCCTGGACTATGTTTCTCCTCTCCCTTGAATAAGCATTTGTCCATTGCTGGAAATGGGTGGACCCTAGTCCCTGACGCTCTATGCATGCCTTTTGATTACATCTTTCAACCTTGGACTGCCTTCTGCCTGCTATACTTGGCTATCTGATACTCATTTTCGCCAAGTACTTGGGATCACGCCTGTGCCTCCAACCATCTCATTGCTGAAATCTTCAAGCATCATGACAGCCCTACACTTTGCCACCTAGCTACCAAAGACAGGGGAAACTGCAGCCTTCCCAACCTGATCTAGAGTTATAATGACGTGAAGCTTGGTGGAATCCTAAGCCAGTTGCGGAGATGGGTTTTTTTTGCCCTCCTCTCGATTCCTTTAACTGAGGTCATAAGGATTTCATAGATCAGATGTTGTCAGACGCAGTTCTGTTGGTAGGAGACCATGCTGGAAAAAAAGGTATTGAACTTGTTTGGTAGGCCTGTCCTCTCAATCGTTTGCAGCCACTCATCAGCCTTCTCTTCAGTCGTGGGAATGCTGCCTCTCTCCACCAGAGATTAATCGTACCACTTTCCCAGGCACTTTATCGAATTCTCTTCAATTGATGGTATGTTCTCCCCCCGGATAACATAAGTATACCTTTATGCACATTTTTGGGCAGGGGTATAGAATTAAGCTTTCATTGTCACTCTTCCTTCCTGGGAAATGAAATGCGTAGGACTGTTTCACCTCCTTTCAGGTGACCTTCAAAATATCACAAGAATATATTTAATTCTTTTTTGGCCCTAAAGATATTGCATCCCAATCATCTTTTCCATCAAACACCCGAGCTAACCTTTACGAAACACGTTCATCTTTGTAACAACTTGAGAAATATTTTTTTTGCCCCCTTTGGTGACATTTTCAAGTGAGATTTAATGAAAGACCTCTATCAGTACACATAGGGGTTTACATTTTTCTCTGCATTTGTATTCTCAGAACATGTGTGATTGCTGGGAACCTGCACTGCAACAAATTCCTCTAGACCACATGTGTCAAACTCCCGGCCCGCGGGCCATGTCCGGCCCGTCGTGTGATCATATCCGGCCCGCAAGACCATTTTACATTATTGTTATTAATGGCCCGTTCTCCATCTCGTTCAAAACTTGAACCTTTAATCCTGTTCAGATACACGCAAAGCCAAACCAAAACTGAATCAAATGGCAGTACTTTTCAGAATATATTGGGCTCGTTTTCACTACGATTTACAGTTAAGGTGCCACACAAAATAAAACTCGCTTTGGCTGTACAACGCTAAAGAATCCTTTATATAAAAGCTCACTATATAATCTATGTTCAGTGTTCAGACTTTTTGATGAATCCACGGAACAAATTGTAAATATGCCAAAACACCAGGAGATAACTTAAAGTTATTTGATTGGGTGAGTGGGAGGGATGGGCGGAGCTATGCAAAAAGTGCAAGCACTCCCATCTCTCGCCCTACTCTGTCTTCGCCAAAAGTAAGCACATCAGGCTGCCTGTTCTCAGAATGTTGTGACGTTTTTACAAAATAACTGCTTGCATCTGGTTTTGAAACCAATATGTATGAAAAAAAGGGTCAAAATGAGTTTAACCGATCTTGAGTAACTGCAAGAAAGTGGTATGTTTGTTGATTTTGGGATACGGGCTCTGGCATTATTGTCTTTTCATCATTCATTCATTTTTATCAAATCATCAAAAATAAATGTGCTGAAGACTAAGCTTTGGTCTGGGGCGCGGGTTTAGCAATTTAGTAAATTTGTCTCATAATATATGGTGTAGCTCTTTCACAAAATAAAATTAATATATTTTGCTTTTATGGCTCTTTGAGTCAAAAAGGTTCCCGACTCCTGCTATATACTATATATATACTATACCCTTTTCGCCGCGCTGAAAACACAATACTGCAAAGAACTACACAGTGTCCGGCCGCGATCAGAGCAAATGATCAAATCATAGTCATAAGAGCAAAGAGAACGGAATGATTAGAATTGTTATTTCTGAAAAATACATGTTTTATGTATATTTCCAGGTTTTGTAGGATTTTCATATTTCTACTTTTGACAGGAGATATATTAAGGAGAGCAAAATCTTTTGGGATATTTTTTTTTTTAAATATATACATTGACACAGGAGCAAAGGCATTTGAATGTTATTTTCATGTTCAATTGTTTAAGTTAAGTTCTAAGTTGTATAATTTAACAAGCTATTTTTATTTGGAGCAAAGTAATAGGTTTAAATTTAATATTCTTGTCTGTTTTTATTCATATTTATGTTCCAAAAACATTCAGTTTAAGTGTGTTCAATAAATGTTTATCCTGGTTGGCCCGCAACCTTAAGTGTGTTTTGAATTTTGGCCCCTTGTGCAATTGAGTTTGACATCCCTGCTCTAGACAATGTTTAAAAAAACAAAAAAAATCACATAATTTTTAAAGGTAAAAATAATCTTGTTCCACTGGAAGATTATTTTGCTTAATTTAAATACTTTCTTGAAACTTTTGTTTTTTTTAATTAAAATAAAACTATAAAACTTGAATGCTAATCTGAAATGATAACTGATCATTTTTGCTCATTTTTAAGACATTTATTTTAATCCCCAAAATAAAAATATTCCATATCTGATACTTTTGCGAGTTCAAAGTAAGTTTCTCTTTTTAGTCTTATTTAAAAATAGAGTAAAATAAAAAAAATAATTGAAATGGAAAAAATAATAATTCTAAGTAGTTTAATTTTTAACCAGAAAATTAAAATATAGTAAAATAAGAAAAAAATATATGCTATATCTGAAAACTTTGTGAGGTAGATTTTTACTTTTTATGTTCTACTTAAAATATAAGAGTAAAATAAAGAAATATTTAAAATGATAAAAAAAATAGGTCATCGGTCATATCAAGCTATTGAGTTATTTTACTGTTATTTAGGACTATAAGTGGTTATGAAAAGAGATGGATGAATTTCTTCCTAATTGTAAATGACATGTGACATACAGCAGTAGCAAAGAGCGAACTTCACATTTTACCGACAATTGTGCTCTCAACATGAAGTGCATTCAAACGAAAGCTGACTGGAAAATGTATTCGTCTCAAAACTTCACCCTCCCGTCTCCGTAGCAACAGCTGGAGTGCGGACAACGGAAGCACCAAGGCACATAAACGGGAGTACTTCAGGGCTTTTATTAACTGGGAAATAATACACAATTTTCACAAGGAAAGGCGTACATCACACTCTATACATTTAATCACAGACACGTACGACACCACGTGAGAGGCTAACAAGGGACGATACCTTTTCTTCATCTTGAGTCATTAAATAGAGAACACGCACACTCGCAAAGTTACCACAGACACACACAAATACAAGCATAAAGTCAATTCAGCTTCGGGCTGCCACTGCTGGAGCTTGTTGCTGGTCGCCGGATTGCAGCTGTCTGCCCAGGTACTCCCTGAGAAACAAAACCAATGGACACATGAGCGATATCCAGGATAACGGCACAAACTAGTTTATAAATTACCCTCTACAACATGGGGCTCAAACTTAGCGGGCCAAAAATGAACTGCGGCACTATAGTTCAAGGCCCTTATTAAGGTTTAACATCACTGCAGCCCGTGCGAGTTTAATGAAATGGAATG